>NW_017308489.1:19721-64209 GCF_000935625.1 Nanorana parkeri | reverse complement strand
TGCGTTCCAGTGCGTTCAGCCTCTGGAACGCACTGGAAGGCAACCTGGCCGGCTCACTTTGTTTTGGGGCGGGAGGGGGCATGCTTGCAGCATTTTTGGCAGATCGCATTGGATCGGAACGCAGGCACTAATGTGCCACGCATTCGGGTGCCAGCAATCGCACAGCGGGCTGCGGGGCCATTGAGTTCAATGCACCGCCAGTGTGTTCCAGAGGTTGAACGCACTGGAACGTATTCTTGATGGTGTGACTGGGCCCTTAATGAGGACAGCAGAAAGTCCACGGACACCAATCTCTGTCTTATTTAACCTAAAATGTAATAGTACATCCAAAAGTCTTCAGCGATATCCACCAGTGTCATTACTCGCACTCTGAGGAGACCAACATTGGTGGATATCGCTGAAGACTTTTGGACGTACTATACTCTACCTAGAGGAAGGGGATTAGTACAACTAAGTCAGGAATTTCCATTTCTCGAAGGAATTACATTTTCGGTTAAATAAGACGGAGATTGGTGTCCGTGGACTTTCTGCTGTCCTCATTAACCCTCTAAACCCTCCACAGATCAGTGATAGATCCAGCAACAGTGATTTTCCATTATTTAGCAAGTGTGCGGGGGCCATCTGTATGAGTGGGAGTGTGAATGGTTTTGGTTTTGGACAATGTTGTCAAAGGTTTTTAATGGGAAGATGCAATCTGATGATTCACTTTTTTGATGTTTTATTTTTTTCAAATAAGATTTTTCATATTAAAGTGACATTAAAGGATTAATTTCCCCCCCCTCCCCCCATGTTAATGAAAGCACTTACGTTAAATTATTTCTCTTAATCGGATCTTCTTCTTCTTTCCCCATGTTTTCATCTGTCCGTCCAGTGGTGCGGCGGCACTCCGATCCAGCGCTGACACATCTCTGCTAGCAGGCACTTCTGATCCAGCGGGATCTGCATGCGGGTGCACGCATCCATAGACTTGCCTTGCGTCTCTGCTCATCTCCCAGCCGAGAATCCGAACTGCGCATGCACCCGCCCCAAGATGCTTTGCGGCCGCCGGATCAGTCTCATTTTCTTGGACGGGAGCGCGCAGCCGAAACAAGGTAAGTGTTAAGCGCTGTTAAAGCGTTTAAAAAAAAAAACTTTTTGCCTATATCTACTGCTTGATAGCAGTACAGTAGATATAGGCAAAAAAAACAGGAGGGTGTAGAACCCCTTTAAATACCTGTACACCCCCACATATCACCAGAGAGGGGGGGGGGGAAATTTGGTTCTACCCCCGGCGCCCGTTACTCTGGTTACGCCACTGCGGACCGTCGAGATGGTAGGTGCGGAGTGGTGGTGGGGCCCCAGTGTACCACGCACGCTACTGCCAGCGCAGAGATGGGGGGACCGTCGGTAAACACCGGCCGCCGGATATTGAGAAAGGAGCCGGAGGAGCTGCAGGCAGCCTGGTATGTGATGCGGCAGCCTGGGGCCACTGTATAAAATACTTCTGGTATTTGTAGTCCTCTATAGTAGGTGCCATTCTGCATTGCAGCAATGCAGAATGGCACCCTCTATAGAGGACTACTAATACCAGCAGTACTTTATACAGTAATGCTATTGCTGTTTAAAGTGTTGGTGGTATTTATAGTCCTCTATAGTAGGTGCTATTCTGCATTGCAGCAATGCAGAATGGCACCCTCTATAGAGGACTACAAATACCAGCAGTACTTTATACAGTAATGCTATTGCTGTTTAAAGTATTGCTGGGTCATTTGTTACTTAGGCCCACCACTAGAAGAGGTGGTAGTGTAGCAGAGAAGGGCTGTAGAATGTTAAGGCAAGGAGGTAAGATCTCAAATGAACTGGAGGCAGTGGAGATGTAAGGAGTGGTTGGGAGGGTTATGTAGAGGTGTAGGTAGCAGCAAGTTCACAGGAGGTTAAACTGGAACATCTTGCAGCATTTTTGGCAGATCGCATTGGATCGGAACGCAGGCACTAATGTGCCACGCATTCGGGTGCCAGCAATCGCACAGCGGGCTGCGGGGCCATTGAGTTCAATGCACCGCCAGTGTGTTCCAGAGGTTGAACGCACTGGAACGTATTCTTGATGGTGTGACTGGGCCCTTAATGAGGACAGCAGAAAGTCCACGGACACCAATCTCTGTCTTATTTAACCTAAAATGTAATAGTACATCCAAAAGTCTTCAGCGATATCCACCAGTGTCATTACTCGCACTCTGAGGAGACCAACATTGGTGGATATCGCTGAAGACTTTTGGACGTACTATACTCTACCTAGAGGAAGGGGATTAGTACAACTAAGTCAGGAATTTCCATTTCTCGAAGGAATTACATTTTCGGTTAAATAAGACGGAGATTGGTGTCCGTGGACTTTCTGCTGTCCTCATTAACCCTCTAAACCCTCCACAGATCAGTGATAGATCCAGCAACAGTGATTTTCCATTATTTAGCAAGTGTGCGGGGGCCATCTGTATGAGTGGGAGTGTGAATGGTTTTGGTTTTGGACAATGTTGTCAAAGGTTTTTAATGGGAAGATGCAATCTGATGATTCACTTTTTTGATGTTTTATTTTTTTCAAATAAGATTTTTCATATTAAAGTGACATTAAAGGATTAATTTCCCCCCCCTCCCCCCATGTTAATGAAAGCACTTACGTTAAATTATTTCTCTTAATCGGATCTTCTTCTTCTTTCCCCATGTTTTCATCTGTCCGTCCAGTGGTGCGGCGGCACTCCGATCCAGCGCTGACACATCTCTGCTAGCAGGCACTTCTGATCCAGCGGGATCTGCATGCGGGTGCACGCATCCATAGACTTGCCTTGCGTCTCTGCTCATCTCCCAGCCGAGAATCCGAACTGCGCATGCACCCGCCCCAAGATGCTTTGCGGCCGCCGGATCAGTCTCATTTTCTTGGACGGGAGCGCGCAGCCGAAACAAGGTAAGTGTTAAGCGCTGTTAAAGCGTTTAAAAAAAAAAACTTTTTGCCTATATCTACTGCTTGATAGCAGTACAGTAGATATAGGCAAAAAAAACAGGAGGGTGTAGAACCCCTTTAAATACCTGTACACCCCCACATATCACCAGAGAGGGGGGGGGGGAAATTTGGTTCTACCCCCGGCGCCCGTTACTCTGGTTACGCC
This sequence comes from Nanorana parkeri, assembly GCF_000935625.1. Classification (NCBI taxonomy): domain Eukaryota; kingdom Metazoa; phylum Chordata; class Amphibia; order Anura; family Dicroglossidae; genus Nanorana; species Nanorana parkeri. The sequence continues at coordinate 61,072 of NW_017308489.1, read as the reverse complement.
ACTGCGGACCGTCGAGATGGTAGGTGCGGAGTGGTGGTGGGGCCCCAGTGTACCACGCACGCTACTGCCAGCGCAGAGATGGGGGGACCGTCGGTAAACACCGGCCGCCGGATATTGAGAAAGGAGCCGGAGGAGCTGCAGGCAGCCTGGTATGTGATGCGGCAGCCTGGGGCCACTGTATAAAATACTTCTGGTATTTGTAGTCCTCTATAGTAGGTGCCATTCTGCATTGCAGCAATGCAGAATGGCACCCTCTATAGAGGACTACTAATACCAGCAGTACTTTATACAGTAATGCTATTGCTGTTTAAAGTGTTGGTGGTATTTATAGTCCTCTATAGTAGGTGCTATTCTGCATTGCAGCAATGCAGAATGGCACCCTCTATAGAGGACTACAAATACCAGCAGTACTTTATACAGTAATGCTATTGCTGTTTAAAGTATTGCTGGGTCATTTGTTACTTAGGCCCACCACTAGAAGAGGTGGTACTGTAGCAGAGAAGGGCTGTAGAATGTTAAGGCAAGGAGGTAAGATCTCAAATGAACTGGAGGCAGTGGAGATGTAAGGAGTGGTTGGGAGGGTTATGTAGAGGTGTAGGTAGCAGCAAGTTCACAGGAGGTTAAACTGGAACAATGAAGGTGTTTGTGACAGTGAGTGTTTTACAGTTGGGGAAGCATTTCATATGGCAATAGCAGACATCTCAACTCTCCCGGATGTTTCTCGGGGAGTCTCCCGCTATACGATAGCGGCTCCCTGATACCCAGGAGAGAAACATTTTCTCCTGGAAAAGTTTGCTCTGCTTTATCTAGCAGAGTAAACCTTTCCCTGCTATCTGTGTATTTCTCGACAGACTAGCTATTGCACCTGCCCACTGCTGCTGTCAATCAGCAGAGGTGGACCTGAAGTTCTCCATCAGGTCCTCGTCTGCTGACTGACAGCAGCAGAGGGAGGGGGCACTAGCCAGCTTGCTATTGCAAATTGAAACCAACTTACATTCAAGTACCTTAACTATTAACAATAATGTATCTTCTTTGTGTATCACTCGGCTGTAGATCCTCAAATCATCTCTGACACTGTCCTTCCTTCTGGTGGGTGGCTACTTTTGTTCCCCATGGTCCCTGTGTGCGTTGTAACGTAGCCACCACTCCAACCTCACTCCTGTGATGGACTACAATCTCACATTCAGTTTACTAATTTGTATGGAGATTGTAGTCCATCCCGGGAGTGAGCTTGGAGCGGTGACTACTTTACAACACACACAGGGACCATGGGGAACAAGAGTAGCCCCCTCCAGAAGGAAGAACAGTGTCAGCACCAATTCAGAGATGATTTGAGGATCTACAGCCGAGTGATACACAAAAAAGATACATTGTTGTTACTAGTTAAGGTACTTGAATGTATTTTTTAGGTTTATCTCCTGAGTTTAGTGTCACTTTAATGCAGATAAGCTGACTGGTAATTCCGTTGTAGGGCAAAAATCCTTGCGCTGGCCCTGCTGCCCCCCAATAGTGCCCGCTTAATGGTTCTAGTTTGTGATCTGCTGTGCATTGGTTCTGATCTAAGGTCTAGATTATTCAGTTCTCCTGTCAATTCTCTTACCAGTTCTCTGGAAATGTACCCAGGATAATTGGCAGAACTGAAGAATCTAGGTGAAAATAGCTCACTTTCCAACTCGCCTATATTGGTCTAGATTTATAATTCTCCTACCAATTCCCCTGCAATTAAGTTCAACTTTTAGTGAATAGACCTGTTATTTTTAACTAATTCTGTAACACAACAATGTGTATGTGGGTGGAGCTTGTGGGTGGGTGGGGCGTGTATATGGGCGGAGCACAAGGGGGCCCCATAATCTTATTGCCTGGGGGCCCCATGTGTTGTCAGTCCGCCCCTGTCCCCAGCTTCTTAGCAAAATAAAACTGCCTTTACTATAGCATCATAAAAACAGAGCTTAAACTTTCCAAGTACAGACTATAACCTGAGTCTCATCCAGGCCCTAGGTGCTCCATGCTGTTGCCCTGAGAGCAAGAGCTGTTGGGTTCTTGAGGACCTAACCAATGCTGTTACAGCAGAGGAAGAATGAGCAATGACAATAGATAGAATGTAAGTATATTGCACATATTAAATGACAAATAAACAAAACAGTGTCTGGAGAGGGTTCCTTAGCACCCAAGGTGAGCCTGCCTCTTCTGCCTAGCCCTCAGCCCAGCTCAACAATGTGACCACCATATCTGAACAGTCATAATCGAGCTCAACAAGTGAAAATGATTTACTCTGAGCTTTTCTAGTAATACTTTACAGCCAGGTTTGGAATTTCTTTACAGTCTCCCTTGGCAGGCATGCAATCTTTTTTTAGTCATCCTGTGTTGTGCATACTCAATCCTAAACATTTCTGAGGACACTGCAATGGGTGATGGGATAATTGGACATGTGCACATATTATTTCTGTGTGATCAAGGGCATGCATAGCTAAAATAGGGTGGTCATACAGTATACCTAATTACAATGGGTGTGTTTATTGAGCTATATACCACCAAATATTTACTTTAAAGTGACACTAAACTCAAAAGTTAAATCTTAAAAATGCATTTAAGTATTTGACTATTAACAAACATTTATCTTATGTGTGTATCACTCAGCTGTAGATCCTCAAATCATCTCTGAATTTGTGATGACACTGTCCTTCTTTCTGGAGGGTGGCTACTTTTGATCCCCATGTTCCCTATATGTGTTGTAAAGTAGCCACCGCTCCATGCTCCCTCCCGTGATGGACTACAATCTCCATACAAATTAGTAAACGAAACATGAGCTTGTAGGCAACCATAGGAGCGAGCTTGGAGCAGTGGCCACTTTACAACACACACAGGGACCATGGGAAACAAAAGTTGCCACCTTTCCGAAGGAAGGACAGTGTCAGCATGAATTTAGAGATGATTTGAAGATCCACAGCCAAGTGATGCACATATACGCTACATTTTTGTTGATAGGGTACTTGAAAGCATTTTTAAGATTTAACTCCTGAGTTCAGTGTCAATTTGATGGGTGTTTCCTGAAATGTCTTGGTTTTGTACAGAATCACCAATGTAGGTCCAAGGGAGAAAACAGAAGACTAGGTTACTATTGGCTACAGAGATTAGCGGAACTTATTTATCTTGTAAACACAAACAATGCCATTCTGAAACTGTGAAAATAGTCCATGCCCTCAAAATAAAACATGCTCCTTTTTATTGTTTAAATAGAATACTCCTTTAATTGGCAAGAATAAATATGTGTAATGACAAAATAGCTTGACAACCAGAGATAATGTAATACATAATTAAGTATGTAAATTATTGTACACACTTTCCACAGATTTTAAATAATTTCTTAGCTTTGAAAAGTGCTAACTAGAAATGTGTAAGGTATTTATTTATTACAGGTATTTATATAGCGTCGGCAATTTATGCAGTACTTTACATTCACATCAGTCCCTGCCCTCAAGGAGCTTACAATCTAAGGTCCCTATCTCACATGCACAAAGGACCAATTTAGTCGGGATCAAATTAACCTTCCAGTATGTCTTTGGAGTGTAATGCCTTCATAGATTTTTTTTAAGCAGCACATATCATAGTCATATAAAATGATTTATCAAAAATGTCAGTGGTAGACTCTTTGTAGTTTTGATATTGAACAGATTTTCTTCTCATGTCAGTGTGCCTTGGATATTTTGTTAGTCAAATTATTCATGTTACCTTCTAAAACTGTCTTCAATGTTTACATTAGAACAAACAGCCCAGGATAAATGTTATGAAATCTTGTTCTATAATTAGAATAGTTTATGTTTAATAATCATGTTTTAACATACTTATTAAATAGTTTTGATAAAGTTGAACAACTTTCCTTACTAATGTTTTTTCTACAAAAAGGAAAATATATTTGAAGCAAAGGAAGTAAATAGCAGTGATATGCTTAAAACTGCCTAACACGAAATACTGACAAACACATATGCTGTAATTCAGTTATTTTAACTTCTTTGAATCTACATGAAGTAGATATACATGTAAAAGTGGTTGTGGGGCATACCCAGGGGCTGACTGGCAACTTTTAGCCCAGGGGGCAAGTACAACCCAGAGGCCCACGTTGCAGCAACTTGGCCCCCCTCCCGCTCTGCCTCTTCCCCCGCCTTCTCCCCACCACTGTCTGCCACTTTTGCCATCCATGTAACAGTTGTGTGAATGTATTTATCGGTTTAGGAAATGTAAAGCACACTGGTAGTGGAGGGGTGCCTCGTCAGGGCTGTGCGTGTGCATGACTGCTGCGACCCAGGTAGTTCTGCCATTAACTCAGAAATACATTGTACAGCATTGCAGAATGGCATTGGCTATAGAGAACTACAATCCCAGGGGTCCAGAGAGTTTCACGGGTGCGTGTGTGTGCAGCAGAGGTGGCTCCCTAATTAGGCTCTCAGGTGGCCAATGAGGACCGCCAGGTGGTCAGTGCGGGCTCTCTGCTCCAAAACAAAAGGCTCCAGTGATGGACTACTAGATTGTATTGAGATTGTAGTCCATCACAGGAGCAAGCTTGGAGCGGTGGAAATAAGAAAAAAAAGTGTGGTGTGCAATATAGTGACATGGAAAATGTACAATTATACAGCAATCAATGCAAAATGGCACTGGCTATTGCGGTGGCATCAGAGAGGCCGGGGGTCCCACTCCACCCCTGGGCATACCCCTAGTAACTTCACCCTTTGTCACCTGACAGTATCAACTTTGACATAAAATAATTTGTCTGGGAGGCAGCAGTGCAGAGATTTAACTTTCAATATTTATTTTGCAGAAAACTAATCTCTCCTAAGTAGCTCACCAATCCATTTAACATCTCAGATCCCTGGGCCTCAGTGTAAATTCTAAGAACTTTTCACCAACACAACAAGCAAGTCTTGAAAGATGTGGTATACAGCAGTCAGTTAAAAAAAGAAAAGAAATTGTAGTAGCAACATTAACCATAACAATATTTTATATACTCACATTATTCTTACATTGTTAGGGCTTCTGTATACAATTATTCTATATCCCTAATGCAAACTTCTTTAAACTGTGGCTTTTGTTTGCAGAACTAAAAATCTCACCTGTCTTATCAGGTTTTAGCTGAGGAAATACTCTGGTATGCTTTACATGAGGAAGATAGTGTTAGGCATACAGAATTCGTTTCTGAGCGGCTGTCTAGGCTTTTCCGAAGACATTAAATTTAAAGCAACAAAACTACTGCTTTTTCCTCAGAAAGAAGGGGGGAGAGGCCTCTCTAATGAGGCCCCCTCCAACACCCAGGCCCCATAGTAGCCACATGGAACATATGCATAGTTATGCCATTGGACATATGCATGTGTGCTGTGTCATTTGACGAGCACATAGGCACAGTCCTGGAACACGTACCTCAATGAGCACTTAAGTCAATAACATTTACTTGAACAGACTGAAGGTGCTGAGACCAAACACTGCAGCCCCTGCTGCTGATCACTGCTGCCGGTCACTATTTTTGATAGACTTTACATTATAAAGTAGTGTTAACTTGTTTTTCTATAAATATTTTTTCTTTTGTTCTTTACTTTAAAGAGACACTGTTACTTCTCCCATCAATTCCATCACATAATAGTAATGGAACACATATTTTTTCTGCCTTCCTTAAATCAATAAGTGCGTGCCATTTCAGAGCAATGTGCTCTACTGTTTTCTGAAGCCTCTAAAACACATGCATAGGTAGTTAGTGAGCAGGTAAAACTGTTGGTAAATCAGATTAGCAAACCCTTTGCTTTCAGTTACTTCAGTAAGCATTTATTTAAAGTCAGCCTTTGTATTTTAGCATGTATTTCCTTTATTTCAGATGTAAAATAAAGCATGTAATTTAATTAAACAAACACCTAATTTAATTGTTATCTTTTAAGTAAATGATTATCCATTTAATGTTAACAAGCTTTTCAGGCCTGACAATGTTGATGGAAGCAAGATTAGTGATTTAATTCAGTAAATTAAGACACTTTTTACTGCATTTTCTAATAGCTGCTTTTATTTTTATTTCAGTTAACTACATTCTGTTGATATTTTTCAGAGGAAGAGGACAGGTAAAAGGGAATAGTTTCCAGCCAGTAAATATTATTTTATCAGAAGGGCTTCACAGCAAGTAATTTTTAATGAACACATATTTTTTTTTTCCATCTTGTGGAAGGGATATTTAAAACATATTTGTCTGTAGAATGAAGAACACTGGGAAATAAAATCTCTGGAAGTTAATTAATAGATAGAGTCAAATACCATTTGACAGAGTGGAGTACCTCTTACAGGACCATGATGAAACTGCTCAGCCTATCATTTGGAATATTTAATGAGTCTTGGGAGGAGGCTATTTATTTGCATAATAGGACATAATTTGCAGTGGTGGAGTTTTAATTATTTATAGACTGTCTGAAATATTTAAAGTGGCATAGCTAAGGAGTGTGAAGCATTGGATAATGCCTTCATTTTAGCTTTCCTGCTATGTTGTTTATGAGTCTGGTGATTTACTTTTAATTAGAATACAAGTCTAGTTGCACCAAGACGTATAGTAAACAAAATGTTTTTTTATTAATGAGCAACCTGAGTGGTATTAGACTGCCAGGGGTAAGAAAAAAACATGAATAGCACAGAAGTTGCAAAATAAAGATAAACTGCAAAGTTTACAAAATACGGTAAACACTGAAAATATCCCCTGCAGGTGAAGGTTATAGTGTTGAGCAAGCAAAATACTTATGTCCACAATATTATTTCTGACAAATGCATCCTTTAAAAGAGAACCTGTTTTGAGACAAAATAATTTGTTATCACTGGCTTTTGAAAATGACCCAGAACAAGAATGCATGTGAAGATAGTCATCAGTGCATGTTCCAGGTCATGGGCTTTCTAAAGCCAGAGGATCAGCATGGAAGACATGTACCAGTTTCAGTAGTGGGTTTGGAAATAGCAATATAGATATTTATGTAGTGAAAAATCAGCTTAGTGTTATATTTAAAAGGCAAACATATTTGTAAAGACAACCATATTAAAAATAAGATAATATACACTATATTGCCAAAAGTATTGGGACACCCCTCCAAATCATTGGATTCAGGTGTTCCAATAACCTCCATTGCCACAGGTGTATAAAATCAAGCACCTAGGCATGCAGACTGCTTCTACAAACATTTGTGAAAGAATGGGTCGCTCTCAGGAGCTCAGTGATTCAAGTGTGGTACCATGATACCACCTGTGCAATAAGTTCATCCATTACATTTCCTTGCTACTAAATATTCTATAGTCAACTGCTAGTGGTATTATAACAATGTGGAAGCAACTGGGAACAACATCAACTCAGCCAAGAAGTGGTAGGCCACGTGAAATGATAGAGCGGGGGTCAGTGCCTGCTGAAGCACACAGTGCGCTAAAGTTGCCAACTGTCTGCAGAGTCAATAGCTTCAGATTGGCACAAAAACAGTGCCTAGAGAGCTTCATGGAATGGGATTCCATGGCCAAGCAGCTGCATCCAAACCTTACATCACCAAGTGCAATGCAAAGGGTCGGATGCAGTGGTCTAAATCACGTCACCACTGGACTCTAGAGAAGTGTAGACATGTTCTCTGGAGTGACGAATCACGCTTCTCTGCCTGGCAATCCAATGGATGTGTCTGGGTTTGGCGGTTGCCAGGAGAACGGTACTTGCCTGACTGCATTGTGCCAAGTGTAAAGTTTGGTGGAGGAGGGATTATGGTGTGGGGTTGTTTTTCAGGGGTTGGGCTTGGCCCCTTAGTTCCACTGAAGGGAACTCTTAAGGACAGCGTGTGACAGAGGAGAGCAAGTACAAGCAGTCAGTGATCAGTTTTCTCTGAGTGTTTGTCAATAATTGAGGACATGGTATGTTTACTATATGCTCAATTATGAATGAATAGGAAGTGATCTACATCACCTCCTGTTCATTCATGATTGTGGTTATAGTAAACATACTCTGTCCTCATGTTATGAATGAACAGGAACACTCATATAGGATTCCTGTTCATTGATAACAGGGGATGCAGGAAAAGAGATTGAGGATCCTGACAATTTTTTCGGTTTTGTTTCGGTTTTTAAATTTCTATTTCGGTGCACCTCTACTGTGAAGGTATTTATTGGAGTTTGTTACAGGCCTCCGAGTGTAAATGGGGAGATAGACACTGTCAGAACTATTGGGCCGAAATGAATCGATTTCATAGGCCTAAACATGTCATTTTACAGATGTGTCTATGGGCATACTAGTAACCATTTTGTCTATGTGCTATAAGGTGAAAATAAGTTAATTATTTTCTTGTACAGGGACCTTCACAGAGAAATTAGGAATGTTAATATAAACATTCCTCCGTTAGTAAATTGTGGGGGTCTTAGAAGCACATCGGTGCCAGCCTGTGTAGGGCTTGATTGATTACTTTCTTGCCTCCCTACAAGAAATTGGAGTTTCTAAAGAGTTTTTTTTCTCTTTGTTCAATGAATAAGAAGAAAGGGGCTTATTTAAAAGTTCCTTATGAAACCTTACTATTCATTGCAGTAATAAATATTAACAACAATGTTATTATATTATTATATTATATGTAGCATCTATCTGCCTACTTAATTGACTGATTTTAAGTAAGATTTTATACATGTACTTTTATATATCCAAACTATATTTATTATATATATTGTTTGAGTGTACCCATTGAAATATATTGTTGTGTATTACTAATAATGGGGTTTTTATACTTAAGTGCAAAGAATTAGGTGGTACATGCCGATGTATATTCTTTTCTTATATGTATGAAAACTTCTGGGTCTAACTCTAAACTAAGTACCTCATTTTCAAGGAATTTAAGGAGGATTGTTAATGGCTTCTTTTAGATCTTCTCTAAGGTTGTAAATTGTAGCGCAGACTGGAAGTCTGGCATGGTGTGATTAAGGATTGTCAACATTTTATATTCATGGTTTTGCCCAAGGTCTGAGGTTAAAGGTTATATCACTGCCTTATCTTTAGAAATTAATGAAATTAAATGAAATGCTCCCAATTTTTACATAGAACAATAGTGCCCCCTGATGGTGATTGTGAGGGAAAGGTCTGTGATAGAAGGGGTATCTGATATCAGGTTTTACGTCAGTAATCACGTGATAGATCAAACCAAGCCCACACCGCAGGGGGGGATAAAGAGAGGGGACCAGGAGCCCAAGGGAGATTGGAATTCCATCATCAGAGAGAATCGAACAACAAGGCAGTAAGCAGATACATTCCAAGGGGATAGGTCAGAAGCAGAGGACGGCTGTCCTAGAAACTGAACTAAAGAGAACTTGACTATCCCTGGTTGCTGAGCATTGACTACTGACTTCTTCCAAAACAACTAAGTTTAAATTGCTGGTAAAGTATACTTTTTTATCTGTATATTAGGCAATTCATCAGCCACATATATATATTCGGGTAAACCATTAAGTTCTAGATAGGATCTAGATTTATATGAGATCATTTTTAACTGCAGTAAAAATTGTGTCTTTCAATCTGGGGAGATAATTATATACTTTTGTTTTATACATTTGTATAATCTCCAGGAAACTAATTTTAGTTTCTAGTCAATGGTCTAGTCTGATATATATATTGAATTAAACTGGTGGTAATTTTTCTCTACTTTGACTGGTCTGGGCTTTTTGCCAGCCCTGTGCATGATGGGATAAATATCGCCCATGTGCTGTGAAAGTTAGAGTTGGTGAATATCTGTGCTGAGAGAAGTCACATGTCAATTCTGAGTCTTTCGTTTTCTTATTCTGTGTGCTACTGAGAAGATATCCATTACATTTAAAAAGTCGTGTTATCTTGGTTACATTTATATTTTTTTTTGGACAATATCCAGTGGTTACATTTTTATGCATTACCTGTGTTATCAAATTGATTGATATTATCTGATCCATATTCATTGTTTGTCACCAATTATATTTTATTATTTTTGCACTGATTTTTGCACTGATTTTTGATAAATAAATATCTATATTTTGTATACTCTTGTCTTCGAAGTCAGCGCAAATGAAAGAACTTGCGTAAATTTTGATTTATGGAAATACATTGGGAATCTCCTTAACCATAGATTTTAATTGTTTCCATAAATAGAACTGTATATCAGAGCAGTATAACCATTCTGACAACACACAGCTCCTTACACAGATATTAAGAACTGCAAGGGCTGCAACTGGGATAATAATAGGACAACTATGTGACTACTGTAACCGTACTGCCGGAACAGTAAAAGGGCAGATATTTTTAAACTTGTTGAAAGACAATTTTACGGTACCGTTTATGGAAGCCCCAATTAGAAATTCCTCAAAAAAGTAGATTATTACATGCAATCAATAAAACAAGGATTGTACATAGAACAATATCCAACCTCTGAAAAGTACAAGCATGCATATGTACTCAGTACTTGGTTGGGGCCCCTTGGTTGGGGCTAATTGCAGCACTTACTGCAATTACTTTTGCACGATATTCTAATTATTCGAGTTTCACCTGTATTAATCTCAAACAATGTGGAGTTTTTTTTACAAATACCATATCATAGACTTAATAATAGCATGCAATGACAAGCTGCAGTTTCTAGAGCAAGCAAAAAGCTTTCTTGTATTAAAAGGGGTATAGACTCCAGAGAGAAAAACATAATTCTGCCCCTGGCAAAGCATTAGTAAGCCTGGAATCTTCTGGAATATGCAGTGCAGTTTTGGGCACAAGGTTGGAAAAAGATGTTGTTGAACTGGAAAGAGTGGAGAGAATGGCAACTAAACTCATAGGAGGCATGGGGGAGCCCAGCTGTGAGGAAAGATTAGCTAAACTGAATCACTGAATTTGTTCTCCCTTGAGAATAGAGGAAGGGGGGAGGTATAATAACCATGTATAAGAACAAAAATGGTCCATGTAGTGAACTTGGGGAACAATTACAAGGGGGCACTCTTTGCATCTGGAGGAAAAGAGGTTTAACATTTGCATACTGATATGCTTCTTCACAGTAAGAGCTGAGAAAATGTGGAATAGGCTTCCTCAGGAACTAGTTCTAGCTTGCGCAGTTAATTGCTTAAACAAATCTGGATGCATTCCTGACTGCACAGAATATAACTAGTTATAAACAATCTATAAGTAAAAAAAACACCAGAGGTTGTTGATACAGGGAATATCTGATTGCCTTATGGGATCAGGAAGGGATTCCTGTTGGAGCAAATTGAACCATGCTTTATAGGTTTTTTTTATCTTCCTATAAATCAACTCTGGGTAACCGTGGGCCAAAACTTCTGTTTATAGATGTTTTTATAAAAAAGTAAATAGCAAACGATTGTGCGGAGCTAGCAGTGACAGCTAGCTCCGCCCAATAGTTTTCTATTTTCTGGCGGCTCTGCTGCTTTAAAAAAAAAAATGAAATAAAAAACTCTCCCGGGCGCTCTGAGAGCCTTTATTGTGAATAGCCCGTACAGCACCCCTTCGGTTCTACTGAACCGAAGGGATCCTGGGGCCGAAGCGAGCCGAAGGATCGGCCGAAGCTATGGCCAGATCCTTCGGCAACTTCGTGAATAGACTCCTAAGTATCAAGCCCAGAGGTTGTGCACACACACTTTATATTTGATACTGCCTATTACGCTTGTAGCACCCTGTAAGCAGGAGTGCTTATAGCAATTTAGTTGCTATCGGATTGTAATCAATCTGATGGTGATCTAATAATGCTCATTTGGTTTCCCTTAATACGTCTGTTATCTTTGCATCTGCCTGCTGCTGAGTGTATACTTGCAAACAATAAGGGATTGTTATGAACATCAATGTCTCCCTAGCGTGGGAGAGGACATAAATATTTAGGGCGTACCATGTAAGGTGCTCTTTCTCCCCCAGGCAGGGCATTACTGACTGACTGATTTGGCTAGGCCTGAAGCCTAGGAGGCTAGTGGCTGATACTAAGAATGAATATGACAGAGTAACTTCAACAGGAACAGGGAACCTGAGAAGTGAGACTCAGCTTAAACTGGACTGATGACTTCTGATTCAAGTACTGTTTAGCCAGGTGCTCTAAACACAGATTGACACATTTGTCTTAAAGGTCCTAGTCTGTGGAGGCAGCAGGTACTTTGTTCTACCACTTAAATGAGTCTACACCATCCTGGATGGTCCTAGCCCTAAACCTCTCTCTATGAAGTTCTACAATAATGTTTCTTCAACATCATATGTACAGTCTGGATCTTAGGTTTATCGGTCACCACAGAGGGCGGTAAGTGCTATTAGGGCAGACAGGTTGCTAAAAATCCTTAGACAGGCAATGGAAAACTGGTTCATTCAGCGGCTCCTTTGGGGGTGAGTGCTACACACTTTATTGAAATAAATATTTCATGTTGGTGTTACATTCTTCATTTATCAGCTAAGACATCTGAATTTTTTGCATCATACATTTGTACTTTCCCAGTCAGAATATTTGCTAAGTAGTACTATTTGTTCATAGTGTTCAGACAACATCTATATTCTGGTTGCACTGAATTGATGTGTTTCAGGACTTGATCCTAAGGGGTATATTTATAAATAATTCACAGAGCCATTCACCCTGTAAAACTACATGTACAATCATTCTGTTTGAATGGAGGCAAAAATTAATTATATTGGCATATTTTCTTTCCAGGTTGCATATCATTTTAGGTAAATGCTGCATTATGTCCAATAAATACTTATTTCAATGCTTCTCAGCTCTACCTAGAGGCCATAATACAGTATTCACCTAATATTACATTCAACCTTGATAGAAAATATACTAAAAACATTTGTTTTTTAACTCCATTCACACATAACTAATATTTATAAATACAGTACACCCCTAAATCTGCATACATCATTTTATTGCACCCATCTTATGGCCTGAGAGTGTGAATGATGATAATGCGCTTATAAAGCTTATTCAGACAGAAATCTGTTGTGATTATATGGCCAAACATTTGGGCTTTTGCTGGATATGTGCAATTAAGTGGGTGTCTAAACTTCACCTCTGTGGCCTCTACTGTGGTATAGGTGATTGAGGATATCACTATGAAGAATGTACAGACATACTGTTTAAGGAAAGCTAATATTACACCTGCATTGCATACCATTATAAGTGAATATAATCTGCAGTTCTCTGCATATGGTTCGATATTACTTGCAATATGCTCGCACTCACAACAGATCTTTGGCATTGTTATGAAAATCTTTACTTGACATTGAATGTTGACTTTTAGAGACATATTTAACAATCCAGTCTCTTTTTAGACTTATGTGTATGTTTAAGTTTTGGGTGGTTCTGAGGCTGTTATAAGCACTTATTAGTACCATTTTTCTACTGGACAATTACTGGACAATACCATGTGTATTATGTTTGTTACTATGACTACATTTTAAAGCACTACAGTCATTATTGTTCATATACTAACAGAACATGTAGTAAATTTGTAATTTTAAAAGCAATGTAATAAATAGATTATCTTATAGATTATACCTACAAAGAATATAATTGTACCTTCTGTCTTTTAAACTTAAGTTGCAGTGATACGATGCAATGACGATGGCAACTTTCAGTGGCTTTACTATAGCTATGGAAGCATGTGTAGGTGCTATGGGACACAGGGGCAAAGGGGAGCCTGTTGAAACCAGTGGAAGAATACGTAGCTGTTGTAATAGTTTTCTAGGGCATTGGTGGCATACATTTGACACCCATAGTGGATACTTTTTTAATAACCCCCTCCACTAAATGACAACATTAGTTTTAGCAAAAATCATGAAATAAATCACATATTGGTAATATCAATGTGAAGAAAAGAAAAGTAGGTAATGCAATGGTAAGAGTATGCAATGGCACAATTTACAGAGTACAGCAGTCAGAATTATGTAATCCACAACACAGCTTACAGAGTACAGTGGAGCAGTGTTGGAAACTGTGCTGTAAGTTCTAACTCTTTGACTGAATTACTCCAAAAACTGCTGTCACATTGTGGGGACTCCATGAAAAGTATGCTATTAATCTCTGTGATTTGTGATTACAACCCTAGCAGATCTATTCTTACATGCAAACACAATTTTTGAAGTGTGCCCTGTTTTTCTTTACTATAGGAATGGATTTAAGGGAACACACTGGAGTACTTTTTGCTTTTGTACTAAACCAACTAGTCTATTTTAAACTAATTTCTTAACAAATTAAACAGATGTTGAAAGATAAGTAACAAAAGATTGCTTTTTATGATCAAATTCTGATTTTTGTTCAAAGCAGATATGACCTTGCAGATTTCAGAGAAATCAACATAACATAGGTTGAAATGAATATTACATTTTCCAACAGAGTATACTGCTTTTACAAAATGACTGTAAGACACATGGTTTTCTAATTGAAATTTGCATTTATATAGAGCATTTCAGGAAAACTATATCCCACTGCACACACAGACAGAAGCTATATCTACCTTTGAATTGTTTTACAGCTGTCCAATAACTCTAAAAAGCTTATATTGCTTATTTCCATTTCTACCATTTCTATGGTTCACCTGTGAAATGGGCACAGGATTATGTTTCTTTTAACAATAATGTGTATATATATATATATTAGTAGGTTTGTGTCTGCCTCATAGGTCTTGGCTCTTACATCTCTATTTGGCAGCATAGTATAGTTCTGCTATAACCATCAGTTTACTTTTTGTTTACATTAGAGTGAATAATGAAAACTATCCATATCTATGCCCCAACTATCACATGACATTTTGCTTATAAGAAACCATAGAGTGGTGTCTTTTAATGATGAGTGGAGTAATGTTGTCAAACTTGATAGATTTGCAAAGAAGAGATTACCTTCACCATCATTTTCAATAAAATTAGCTTTTCTTGTGAAGTATGCATAAAAAAACATCTACAGCTTAAGAAAACCTTCCCATGTTACTTATCAAGCCTTGTAATGCCTCCCAAGCTACCCCTAGCAATCAACCAGTGAGTCTAAGGTTCAGGGCAGTCTACAAACATTACATACTTCCACTTTATAAAGGATATAATGGACAGTCTTTACAAAATTCAGGCAAGACGGACGGTAGCTACAACACACTGGGAATAGTTGCTACATTCCTTAAGCAAGAAACGGGTTATTGCAATAATACGTGGCCAAAAATATGTAATGTTTACATTACAATATATAGGCAAGAAATTGACAACTGAGACAATACATGAGTAAATAACTGGCCATTGTTACACAATGCAGACACCAAACAGGAAATTATGTCATTTTTGCAACACGTGGGCAACGTGCCATGTTCGTTATAATATCTAATGTCAAGCCCCCAATTAATGAAGAACCATTTTAAAGGAGCTTCCCTAACCTTCAGGATTCATTTGGATCCCATTGCATTCTTAAAAACATAATGCATTTTGCTAAATGCCAAACTTTTAACTGATAACTATTTTGGTGAAGTAAAAACTCTCAGTTTTCCTCATCCACAGTCTCTGCTATTCGCAATGCATTATTTCACTACTTTGTGTGTTGCTATTTGAATAATTTGTATTTACTTTACAGAGAACAATGAACCATTCCCACCATTCACCCCACACATATAAAAAATATACAGATCACATTGCAGGTGTACTGTAAGCAGGTACATTTCACATGCCTTAAAGAAGTCTCATGAGCAATGAAAATTTAACTGATGGTCTATTGTTTTATGTTGAAATGCTTATCTCTGCGTTTCAAAAGAAATGGTCAACTTTCCTGCTGTAGATCACCTCTTTATGCCTCCCATCATTTCCTGTAAGCTTCTTCCTTTCAAGAAGATTGATTTGTGGGCATTCTTATTGTGTATCTTGAGCAGAGCTCTCTTGCTACCACCCCTTCCCTTGCATTCCCTGTGATGGCACTTGTCTTAGGCAAGTGTTTAAAGTCAGAGACAAGTGGCATCAATTAAAGCTCATTTATTTGTCTCCTTACAAGCCACCCGGTCAGACAACAGTGGGGGTAAGGACTGTCTGACCATACAATTAGGCCTATACACCACGTAGGAAGATGAGACGAAGTACTACATCTATGTTGTCCTCTGGGAGACGGAAGACTTTAACGTGACATTAGAGTCAAAAAAAATGTTTCCCTCCCCCCATGTTAATGTTAGCACTTACCTTAAATGATGTCTCTTAATCCGATCTTCTTCTTTTCTGATGTTTTCATCTGTCCCTCCAGTGGTGCGGCGGCTCTCCGATCCAGCGCTGACTCCTCTCTGCTTGTAGGCACTTCCGATCCAGCGGTGTCTGCATGCGGGTGCACGCGTCCATAGACTTACCTTTGTGTCTCTGCTCGTCTCCCGGCCGAGAATCCGAACTGCGCATGCGCCCGCCCCAAGCTCCTTTGCGGCCGCATGAGCAGTTCCTGATTCTCACGGGAGCGCGCAGTGATAACTAGGTAAATTTAAACCGATGTTAAAGCGGGTTTTTAAAGAAAAACATTTTGCCTATATCTACTGCTTGCTAGCAGTGGATATAGGCAAAAACACTGAGGCTTTAGAACCCCTTTAACTTTTTTTAACTTTTTCTTTTTAACTTTAACTTTTTCTTTAACTTTTTCAACAGCAAACAGTTAAATGCTCTTCTCTCCACATCCCAAAATGTAATGCACAGGCTTTGGTAACCTATAGAAAGGCATCCATCAGAAGTTTCTATTGCATAATGATTGCACTGAGGTTAGAGGCTCTTGGAGAACTGAGCAACATAAAAGATATATGTAGGCACCACGTAGTGCCTGCCTGGGGTTGCTTATGTTAAGCAGACTGCATTTTCTTCATGACAGATTAATTCTAATGATAATACAGAAATATACTTGTTGGTTAACATTTAATTAGTTTAGCTGACACCCTTTTACAAATGCTAAAAGAAACCTGGACAATTATGTTACAATATTATGTTAAATGTATTTATAGTATATTGTTAAAAAATGCAATGCATGGTAGCCTTGATAGATTGAAAAGGAAAAATGCTATATTTTATGAGTCTTTGTTGCAGATCTTTGTGTCTATTGGTGGAGCAGATAAAAATGATATTTGGGTTCTTAAAAATTCTATAGTACAAGATTTATTTGAATTAAAAGTAAGCTGGGAGTCATTCTACCTCTGAACTTCTGTTAACACACCTGTGCAGTGAATTAACTGCATTGTTTTCTTTGTTCCTTTATAATACTGCAGCAGTGTTTCCTTATTTGAAATGCTTTTAATCATACACTAATGGCAGGGAATCTGTAATTCTTTTTCTGGCTTGGTTTTCAAAAGCCTCTTTTGGCATAATTTCATTTAAGACTTTACTAGCACATGGGTTTATAATTCGTAAATTCTACTGTGCTTTTTGGTTCATATTTGATATGTGTATAAATATGTCATTGTAATTTTTTTAGTTATGTGTCAAACATTTGTTTCTAAATAGGATCCACTTTGTAATGCTTCCTATTTTCTTTAGACTTTTTTTCTCTTTATTTTCATCCCATACATACAGCACTGCTGTAAGCATTATTACCCTAAAAGAGATCTATAGAACCCCATTCTTCTCTCTTTTTCACCATATAAATGGTGATGTAAGTCAACAACAGGGCTCGAGCTGAATGCATTTCCAAGAGTTTAAAAGGTATTTTCTGTAGTTGCAGGGTCTTTAACTCTTTTGTTTCCACCAATGTATGTCATATGTCCGCAGCAGAGGGCCCCTCTATAGAGATAGCTGCCAGGAGTCTGTTTATCTATATAAAGCAAACTGTCAGCTTTACACTGGAAGCAATTCAGTCAGCTGTAAAGTGCCCTGATCACTTCCAGGGGCAGTAAATAAATTGCCCTCCCCAGCCCGACACCCCCAACCTTGCTTCCCAGGCAATTCTCAGGCCTAAAATGTGGCTTATAACATGTGCAAAAAAAAAGACAAAAAACCCCCGAAAACGGCTCTGGCAGGAAAAGTGTTAAAGGGATAAAACATGGGAAAATGTCAATGTATTTCAGAGATGTACTGCATGTTTTTGCCTTTAAATCATATCTAAGGCCCACAAGCAGAAATGTGATATATTGCAGCTTGCCAGTCCTTAGGTGTGGTGGCTACATTCATTTATTTTTGTTAGTTTTTCCTATATTATCTGATTCTGTAAGTGTGTTATTTTTCATCCTCCTTTAACAAACTAAGCTGTAAAGTAAAAGTGATAGTTAGGGATTTGAGCCAAACCATTTAACATGGAACATCAAGGGTCCTTCAGAACATTCAATATAATACAACAGAACAGCACATCCTCCTCCGGAAATATAGTATATTAATGAATAAATAGAAAATACGAATAAATACTCACAAATGTAAAGATGTGGTTGAGCATCAATCCAGCTCCCTAGGACTTTTGTGTATAAAAACCAATGGACAGTTTCACTAATGAATTACCAACTAACACTGGACTAGTCCGTGGCTGTATCTGACAACAGAGTTTCTTTAAAAAGACAGGGCCTGATTTACAAATGTATATGTGTGCACAATTGTGCATCACTCATGTATGAACAAACAAATCGTACATTCACATACAGTGCTGTGTCTTTTTACCTCTGAGGGACCGAGCAGAACAGCTGAGCCGAATGCCGCTCGGCGGCATTCGGCTATTCACTCACTGCTGTTCGGGATCTTTAAGAATAGCCCGAACAGCAGTGAGAAGCCTGCCGGGGATTCGGCTCAGAGCATGTTCGGCCGACCCGAAGCCACACGAAGCAAGCCGATGTACGGCTGATTTCAGCCGATGTACGGCTGAAATTAGCCGTACCAGCCTGAAGTGAATAACCGAACAGTGTTCGGCTCACTTCACTTCAGACCGGTCATTCACTCGGCTGCCCTCGGCAGCTTCGTGAATAGACCCCTATGTGTCCACAAATGCATACTCACAGGTTCCTGTTTATGGAAGCAAAATTGCATAACAAGGGTTAGAAAAGCTATGCCTCTGATGAAGTCTTTGAAGGCATGACACGCGTAAGGTGGACTCTAGGAACAGCGTGTGTGAGAGCTGACATGTTGGAGCTGTGTAGTGTCTCTAGGATCTGTTTCTACAGCTGTTTAAGTTTACATTGCTTATATAATTTTTTGTGAGTATATTTTAATAAATCACTCTGTTTTTATCTGCGGTGTGCATGTTTTTCATTTTATCCCTTGCTTGAGCTTTTACCAATATGGAAGACAACATCCAATTGCTAACCAGGAGTAACAGGTGTAATGCTTGCGGCTGAAGGGCGAAAGGGATCGGCTGGTTTCTGACCCTTCCGAAGGTCTTATGGTCACATGAGAGGCTTTTTAAGAGTGACAACATAAGTGGAGGTGGAGGGTTTCCTTGGAAGGAATCAGCAGTAGAACATATGTGGACTAGAGGTGGAATCCCCCAAAGATGAAGAGACTTGATCATTTGATGAAAACTGATTTTTTTCACTAACTTACACTAAATTTCACTAACCCGTTGGATTGAATAGGTGCATGTTATGTCTATTTCTAAAGCATCTGTGGAATAGTGGTGGAATCCCCCAGCTGTTGAAGAGACTTGTTCACCGTATTGAAAATCGATTTGTTTCACTAATTTATATTCACTTACTTGTTGGATTGAATAGGCACATGTGCCTAATATGTACTGAGTGTTTGTTATCACTGTTGTTCACTATTTACAGGTGTATGTGTGTGTGTGTGTGTATATATATATATATATATATCCTTAGCAAGAGTACCTTGCTCCAGTGTCCATATGTATTCCAGCTAAGCCTAAAATTAAAATGTGATTTTCTAACTGCTTTTAGCATTGTTGAAAGCATACCATATACAAATAAATATGCATTAAGTGTGCCCAGTTGTCAATAAAGGAGACTATAAAAAAAAAGTTCATTTGTCAAATGCTTTAGTGAACTGTACAGGGCAAAATACTGTACAGGTCCCCTCTGCTGGCCAATAGGAATGTAGCTATGCATTCCTATGCTGTTTTTTTATTTTTTTTATTCTGACGGCAGCCAATGGCTCCGATGTCAGGAAAAAAAGACAATAGAGCAGGGGAAGGTTTACTCTGCTGGATCTAGCAGAGTAAAACTTTCCGGAAGAAAGTGTTTCTCTCCCGGGCGGCTGGGAGCTGCTATCTAATAGCATGAGACTCCCCAGCGTCCGGGAGAGTTGGACTGTCTGGAGATCAGCGTCCCTGGTTACCTGGTAACCAGGGACGTTGATCTGTCTGTGCAAGTGGCCGGAGCCAGCCATGAGATGACGGCGGGCTCCGCCCAGCAGTCAGTAGCAGGTTGACGGCTTTCACCTCGGCACTGTCGAGCCGAAGCATATGCCTTAGGCTCAACTGAGCCCCTCGGCCAACTTTGGGAGCTGTACGGGCTAGAGTGAATAGCCCGTACAGTAGCCCTTCGGTTCTACTGAACCGAAGGTATCCTCGGGTCAAAGCTAGCCAAAGGATCAGCCGGAGCTACGGCTCGATCCTTCGGCAGCTTAGTGAATAGACCCCTAAGTATTATCTGGTATACAAGATTCCATAAATTTGTGCTAGAGATTAGCTTCAGGTTCAGGTTGACCATGAGATCACTCTGGACCCAGCTTGTTCCTGTTACTTCTGCCACTAAATTAAGTTTGCAGCCACCCAACTGCTGGCTTGTTTTTAATTGTATCAAGGTGACATCAAGCTATGTTCAAGGTTTGAGGATCTTTTAAAATTTTGGGTGAATGTCCAGTAAGATAAACTTCGCTTGATCCGTTCATCACTAGTTTGTGCCTGGAAAAGAGATTCCAATGATATATACCTGAACTCACCTTTCCGCCGGCTTCCAGGTCTTCCGGAAGTTCCTCGGAGATCCGGTGACGTCTCGGACATCGACGTCACCGGACTCCTCCCCCTTCCCTTCGTTAGCCGACGGAGCCACTTGGGGACATCGACGTCACCGGACTCCTCCCCCCTCCCTTCGCTAGCCGACGGGGCCACTTGGGGACATCGACGTCACTGACGGAGCCACTTGGGGAAGAGGGAAGAGTCATTCAGAATTGTTCCAAGTTCTCTCTGTAGACTACAGAACACCTTCCCACTATATTATGGTGAAATATAAAGGAGGAGGTGTTCTGTTAACATACCATACTTCCTGGCTGTGGTGACAATGCTGCTCCTCCATAGATACAGTACAGTGAGAGAGCGTTGTCACCCCGGACAGGAAGTGTGATGCTGGCAAGATCATCAGGTAAAATAAAGTAAACAATCCTGAAAAAAATTAAAACAAATGCAGCCATCACATCTAAAGACTGGAAAGCTGCATTATATACAATGTTTGCTCTTGAGTTTACATATGCTTTAATAGCCAGCAATTGACACTTTAAGTTGCGTGCGTGGCTGCTAGCTCTTGTTCTTGGCTGTCAGCTCAGGGCAACCATTTAGAGTGGCTTCTAATTACATCATCATTACGTCAGCTATGACATAATAACCACATGCAGGAGACATGTGCAGTGCCATCAGATTTAAAGAAAGACTCCAGGCAAACACAGCAAGGAATATGCGCTCATTTTGTCTGGGGGTCACTATTAAAGCTATTTTTACTTACTTGATCCTCGGTCCTGCTGGGTTTCTGCAGGCTGCTAGACCAGTCTCCGCTGCCTCCTATTGACTTCACCCAGGTGGTCTACAGACCACTGACATTATCATGAGGATACTGAGGGAGTTAGGATCTGACAAGAAAACAGCTTTATTTGTGTCCCCTAGACAAAACAAGCACTTAACTGTTGCAGGGCACTAGTAGCCCGACTGTAAGGGTACGTTTTTTTCTTTGTGAAAAGTTCTTCTTTGATTGTAACTGTATTTATTCAGTTTATTTAAAAGATAGAAAAAAATACATGTTATGTGCATTTGTTAACGTATACTAATAAAAAGCAAGTTTATTTTGTAGTTAAACAGTGCAGCAAATAAAAGTGTTAAATGTCCTTAAAAATACACTGGGAGATTATCTAGGCATAAATGACTTCTGGTCATAAAAGGGTTAAACACTAATATAAAGGTAAAGTAGCACTTTAATTTGACATTGTTCACATGATCATGGAGTGTGGCAAGGGTTTGCCATTTGCTATATATTCAGTGCTAAAATGGGTCCCCATCTTAGAAATTGAGAGGTATGTGAGGTATAGGGTGCTACAAACACACTAGTATTTCAAATAAACTATGTTTTGTCTACATACAGTTTACCATCAGGGATGATTATGATTATTGGGATTTTATTGTTACAGGCAAAACCAGTGCATGACAAACAGACTGCAGAGTAGTTTTTCACCACTGGGCGAAGGAACGGATGTATCTCAACAACTGGGAACTGGACTACTTCTTATGTGGACACCTGCCTGCACATACAGATACCATCTCTTCTATTTGTAATTCTTCTCTGCACTAAACATGGAATGCTATCAGTTCTGGACATCTTGAAAATTCCCTGGGCCCTCAAGATCCCTTTTCCCATGGAATATTAATAAACAGCTACTATTTAAAGTCATTGCCTGCCCTACTTCTGGCATTAAACACAGGTAAGTAATACCCCAAAAGCTATGTATTTACAATATGGAGGTAGTATAGACTTAAGTTGTTTATATTTATCATAGTTACATAATAGGTGAGGTTGAATAAAGACACAGGCTCATCAGGTTCAACCTATATTGTGTGTGTGTTATCAATGCATTAAGTTCACATATCTACTTTTGCAACCTGCTAAATCATTCTAGCTTACTCAGTGGTTGAGAGTGGCAAAGGTCACATTGTCATCTATGCAGAGTTCAATTTCCCTAATAAAAAAAGGCAAAATATTTAAAATTTGGCTAGAGTGGTAAAGGATTGGTTGGAACAAATGTTAGGTTCCTAGTGCTGTCTGTGTGCCCCTTAGGGATATTTACTCTCTTGGCACTAACTGTCCTGATCGCCAATCTCACTGGGAATGAAAGGTAAGGTGCCCATACACCTTACAATTATCTGCAGATTTTCTGTGGTCAGATGGAAAAAGTGCAACAGATTGGCCCAGGTGGAGATTACTCCATCCACACAGTTAAGTGTAGATAGAGGAATCTGTTGCACTTTTCCATCTGACCGCAGAAAATCTGCAGATAATTGTAAGGTGTATTGCCAGCTTAAGTGAGAAAGAAATGCTTTAATAGAAACACATGTGAGACACAATATCCAAATGAGACACAGATGGAAACAAATAGGACAGTTTTACTCAATCAAAATGATTCATAAGTACTGTATGTACAAATGCCCCTTTTCTAGTACTTCTGGCTGTTGAGTTGTTAAAATTACTCAAAGCTCATTAGCTTTAGATTACAGATCCTTCAGCAGTTACTGTATCCCCAACATTAATCAGTGGCGCAGATGGAAAAAAAAATCTTTGCTCCTTAATAACTGAATCTGCATCCCTCCAGTACACATTTTACATAGTCTGTATTCGTGTTTTGAGTAGCTAATCATTTGCTTGACAACTCTTAAGGGATTTGTAATAACAACATTAGAAATGTATGTTTAGCTGTCCTTATGGTGTCATTATACAGAAGAGTAGTCTGGCTAGTTTAGGAACAATTTTCATTTTAGCAGTTTGCAAGCATCAGTTATGCATACATAATCGATAGCACTGTAGTTTCTTATTTCAAGCATGCTTGATATATGAACGTTATGGCATTTGTTGGTGCTTGAGATCAATGTCAGTTAAATCACTATTAGTAAATTCTCACAATGTAAGACTGCTCTTTGGTAACAGGTTTATAAATAGTTAGACCTTCTGCACAAAAGTGTGCACTTGTTATACCCATCAGGCACAATGAAATTGATATTTTTCATACTTCTCTAATGTTACACCTGAGGCTGTCACTGGATAGATGGCTTCTTCTGTCTTCCTCAAGTGATGACCCACCCAGAACTCACTGACACACCAGTAACAGTTGAATGGGCTTTATTGGAACAGAAATAAGACCGGTAAAGAAATGTTAGGGTTGGACAAATGCAATGCAGATAATGTCAGAACAATCTTGAAAACAGTCACAGGCAGATTCAGATTACAGCTCACTAGACAGATGACTCTACAGGAAAATGCTATATTTACCACTATAAGGATCTATGTAAGCCACTGGAGTTGGAATATTACTTACAGTCTATGAGAGTTGGGGCTCTTTAGCTCTCAGTGGAGTGCTTACTCTTTTCATAGAGAGTATTTGTAATCTATGAATCGGAGCAAATGACTCAGACACACTTTACAAATCTCCTCTCAACAGCACAAGCGTGGTAAACAGCAGCTAGGTGGCACTTCTTTGACTGGATGGGGTCAGGGGAAAGGCAGTTTGCTAGACTCTGAGCTTTCCTCTCAAGTCTGCACTACCTTGGGCTTCTGTGGAACTATCTGGGTCATATTTCTGCTCCTTGGCAGCACAATACTGTACAGCATCCCAGTCCTCTTTTCTTGTGGCTTTGCCCTTTGTTTTAATGGCATGGTAACCGGATTCTCAGCACATATTGCAGTTCTGCTATGCCCTGGGCTTCTGACTTTAACCAAGCACACAGCAGCTTTGTGTGCAGCTCTTTCTCTCACTCTCTGCAGAACAGTCTGTCATTCTTGCAGCTCTCCCTGCTGCCCAGACTCTCTTACCATCTCTCTGCTGTGTGTGTTCCAGGCCACAGCTTGGATGCTTACCAGTTCCAGATTTATGACCACCCAAAGCTTTGTCCCTGACTCTCTCATCTCCCTGGCTCAGTGGACGGTCCTAACATATGGCCCTGGCAGTGGCCAATCACAGTCTTCCCTTCAAATTACTAAGTGCAGGCTGAAAATCCAGGCTGTGACTGCAGCCAGCCAGCGCCTTCAATTGCTCCTCTCTGTCCTTGCATTATCCCACTGGCAGGGAAGGAGTAACAATCTGCGGCAGGTAGGACCAGGGGTGTATCTACTGCAAGGCAAACTAGGCATTTGCCTAGGGCGGCACTTTCCAGGGGAGCGCCAAGTAAATGCTGCCCCCAAACCAGTTAGGTGAGAGAGAAAAAATACATTATATTATAAATGATTCATAAATTACTGCCAGTACTCCTGGACCTGGTGCTTCTTTGACTGGGGGATCAACGTGTCCACCTATGCCACCTACTCCTACATGTATGCTGCAGCTCCTTCCTCTTCCTGGTCAATGTGCTGTGCAATGTATTGGTGTGTGTGACCTTCATCCAGATGCACTGGCAGTTCGGACCTCCATAGGAAACCGGCACCCAAATTTCTGACTTCAGGCAGCGGAGGAGCTTTCGCAGGATCCCCAGGGGTGAGATCCAGATGGTGATCGTGCTCATTGGCACCTCTGTGGTGGTGAGTCCGAGGAAGTGCAGCCTATAAACTCCGTTCAGGGTTATGTCTCTAGAGCGTGGTGAGCTACAGAGCCCAGCGGCCAAAGCAGAAGATGGGTAACTGCAGAATTAGAGGGCCAAGCATATTAAGGCAGAAGATCGGTGTTGCAGCTGCAGAACTAGGGAGCCCATCAAGCCAGGAATGGAGAAGGCGTCCTGCTACGTTGATAGCACAACCTGTCAGAATCTAGATACACCATGCGCGCTGTAGCCCACAACTGACAGGTTATGCAAAATGTCTTAAACAGGAAGGGGTGGGACTAGTTTAGATTAGGGATGGGGGGGTGCTCAGGTTTAGTCTTGCCTAGGGCAGCACAAAACCAAGATACACCACTGGGTAGGACTGTTCTGCTACATGGCTTAAAGGCCCAGCAGCCATGCTACCCTTTTTTATTGATACATATGAAATGCATTTATTTAACTGTACAGTCAATGATGATAGAATCTGTAACTATGTTAGTGTTTTCAGCTTCAAATTATTTAGTAAATAAATGTATCTGACCAGTTGTTGTAGCTGCTATTTCTATTTTTAAACTGTAATAATTAAGTCAGATGTAACAACAGGTGTCCAGTTGTTTACATTTTTTTAAGCAATGTATAAGGTCCCTTTAAGAAAAAAAAAACTGCGTGGGGTGCTCCTCCAAATTTATACTTTATACTTAGTTTAATATACAGTGTATTGAGCTGTTTGTTTGACATTAGTAAAGTTTAATAGGGACATACCCACATATGGTTGAGTAATAACAGCCTGTGTATGTACTGAATTGTTATTATATTAATAGATGTGTGTAACGATGCCTGTTGTTACTCACCACTTGGGGGAGTACAGGGTTGTCTCCTCATGTCTATGATTTCCATTTGTTTGACCAGACTGAATTCTAGTGGGTACTTCTTTAACATTCAAGGAACACACAAACTATCAGGGTGTTCGGCGGGCTGTTCGCTCACTGAGCGGCCCTCAAGGCACTGCGCACCGCACAGTGCCTTGTGAAGCCCTGATTGGGTAAAGCAATGCACCTGACCACAGGTCAGGTGCAAGACTTTACCCAATCATAGCCCAGTGCACTGTGAGAGCCATGATTGGGCAAAGTAATGATGACTTTGGCCAATCATGGCTCACACAGCTAAGTTCTGTCAGGTGCCGTACAAATGTAAACAGTTGGGTGGGTCACTGCAAGCTCCAAGCAATTGTTTATATTTTGCCGCCATCTGTCAGAATGTCATTCTGCGGCGGGAGTTCGTCATGAGCGGACAGGTTTAGCGGGCATCCTTTTTTAAAACTATTTCTATTTATTTTTTATATTTTGTCAAGTCATCGTCGTCGTGGACAACACTGGACGTTGTGATTGACCCTAGGATAACATTGGTGGATCAATTAAAAAAAATATATATATTTATCAGAATCATGTCTTTTTTTTTTCAATTAAAGGATCTTTTCAAAAGTCTGGTGTTTTTAGTTATAATTTATTTTAACCCTTTAGTGAAAGGGTAGTGATATAAGTACCCCTTACTCATTCACAAGGGGGGCACATCCGGATGCCCATTTATTAAAGGGGTACCACAATGTGAATAAGCCCCCCTGCCCCCACAACCAACGCCCCAGGGCTTGTGGGGAGGAGGCCCTTGTCCCCATCGGCATGGGGACAAGGTGCTTTTCCAGGGGCGACCCTGGAAAAGCACCCTCCCAGTGCCGAGGGCATGTGGCCTGGTATGGCAGGGAGGGGGGCGCTCGCTTGCCCCCCCCTTTCCTATCCTGCCAGGCCTGTGCTCGGATCAAGGGTCTGGTATGGAATTTTAGGGGGAACCCACGTCTTTTTTCCCCCATTTTTGGGGGTGGGGTTCCTTCTTTATAATTCCTACCAGACCTTAGGGGCCTGGTATGATTTTGGAGGGGAACCCCACACAATTTTTCAAAAAATTGTAACTTGGAACCCTCCTAACTTTCCTACTAGACCTAAAGGGTCTGGCATTGTTTGGGAGGGGGAACAACACACGTTTTTTTTCCCCTTATAAATGTCATTTTTTTCTTTATAAATGTCATTTTTGCTGCAGCAGGTGCGCCACTTTGCAGGCAGTTTAAGGGAGCCCTCCAGGCACTGTATTTAAAGGATTTTCTCATTTGTATTGTTTCACTCTAAGCAATGTTAAAATCATTGCTCCTTTAAAAACAGTATTTTTTACAAGTGTTTTTTTCATTGATACATGTCCCCCAGGGCAGTACCCAAATCCCCATACACTTTTTATGGCCAATAACTTGCATATAAGGCTTCAAAATGGGGACATTTGATCTTCTGAGTTCTGAAAATCAAATGTCCCCTTTCATTGAATTTGAAGTTCGAGTTCAAACTTTTTCCATGTTCTAAAGTTTGAACGACTATCAGTCAGTTGTTACACTTTTTACAATAATTATCCATGGAACACAGAAATTTAGGACATTAACTTGTCTATATAACATTTAGGGATACATGCAGCCCCTGTGACTGTCCATGAAAGGCACAAGATAGATGGGGTATTTAGTGGGGTGTATTTTAAGATACATTACAGAGGATATTACATCTGTGGTAGTCTTTGTAGACAGGCTATGGTTTGTGTGTCTTTACTTAAAGTGACACTAAATTTAGGAGTTAAATCTTAAAATACATTCAAGTACCTCAACTATTAACATAAAATGTATCTTTTTTGTGATACAGGCTGTTGATCTTCTGGCTATGTATTCTGAAGCTGTATTCATGTATTTCTCTTAAGACAGTTGTAGTGCCTCACCACAGGCTTTCCAGGAACTCTGGAATATGTGGATTTTTTTTCTACCAGGGTAAGAAAAGATTATACAGTTGTGGTTTAAAGACTTATTAGTTCCTGTTTCAAAGAAATTCGGATCCCAAATTCGTTAACGGTATTTCGGATATAATTTGGAAAACTGCCATTCGGATTTCGGATGCTCCGAAATTCGGAATTTCAGGAAAATTCGTACGAATTTCGATTCGTAACGAAACGAATCGCACATGTCTACACAACATATGGAACACTGAGTTAACTCTCGGCAGACTCCAGAAACAATACTCTGCAATAACAAACCATTGGCTTTATTCAGTATTTTTTTGGGTTAGTTATTTACTTATTGCTATGTTATCTAATTAGTAATTGAAGATTACAGAATGAGTTTTGCTGTTAAGATATAGTGATTAAACAGTGCAAATCCTTGAAGCCCAATTTCAGACATTTGTTTTTTAATTGGTGCCCAAGAATATGTATTTCATTGTTTTTTCAATTAGTGCCCCCCAACTCTCACTTGCTGTTTGCCTGAAGACAGAACTGCGTGGTTCCAAAACGTTGCTTAACAATGTGACACGATGAAAGGTCAATAAACATTGACTGAAAATAATCTGGAGTGCGAGTGACATTTTCTACATTCATCTTCATGTCAGTGCTGCTCTCTACATCATTAAGGACCATCCGGCATCAGAAGAGGAATAGGATCCTGTGTGCAAAATGACTGGCCTGAAGTCTGGAAAAGCAAGTATAAAAAAAGTGACTGGGGGACAGGTAGGGGACCCAGAGTTGGGCTTTAAGTTATGAAAATAGGACAGTGAGTACAG
The DNA here is from genome assembly GCF_000935625.1 of Nanorana parkeri. Classification (NCBI taxonomy): domain Eukaryota; kingdom Metazoa; phylum Chordata; class Amphibia; order Anura; family Dicroglossidae; genus Nanorana; species Nanorana parkeri. Next base: position 32,076 of record NW_017308489.1, on the reverse strand, counting down.
AAATAATGTAATTTCTCATTATTTAATATATATGCTTTCAATATACAATCACTTAGCATCTCTGCTGACTGTTTTCTTTTACAGACTTGAGCATAGTCACCTAGTCCTATAAAAGTTCATGTATCCAAATCTACTTGACTGGCTAATTCCATGTTTTAAAGTAAAACTAAACCTGTATTTAGACATAACTTTTAAAAACAGCTCTGGATTTCTTTCACATGAACAGTTTTCCATTTGTGACTGTATCACAGATGACAAAAATGTAGTGTGGCTTAGTAAAAATAATTATGACTACACAGTACCTGTATGTGGCTTACTCTTAGTGAACATGGAAAAGAAAATCTTAGAAAATATCTTAACTTAACATTTTGACCCATTTGAAGCTCTCTACAGTGCTCACTGAAATGATGGATATGTCCTACTTTATATGCTTCAAAGCATGCCCTGAATAGGTAGTCATGTTATTAACTAACTATATTATGAGGTGTAACTTTATAGCAGGTTACAAGGTGAGAGGCTGCAGCAGGGGACGGATTGGTGTCATACATTTCTGATGACAGCTAAGGTTTGCAAAGACAGCAGGATTTATAGTATCATATAACTCCTTGAGTCAGCATCGCAGTGCAGGAAGTAGATCCTGCATTGTTTTTAAACAAAGGGGGTGTCCTGGAAAGAAAATCATTATTATCTAATATTAGGTCTATTCTAAAACAGAGCACAGAAACATGGAATTGTTGACAAAATCAATGTGATCAAGTGAACCTAGGGCACTGTTACTTTAGTATGGAATTCATTTTAAAACTTTAAACACATCCATTTTAAGTGTATTTTTATTTGCTCTAATATTTGTTTTGCATTCTGCTTTATCTACGATATTTTCAGTGTTAGCTGTTCTCATCTTACTTCTTGTTAGTTAGATAATTCATGTGTTTAAATTCATTTGCTTTTGCGTATATAGCGTTAGTAGATCCTTTGTTTGAATCAGCATTGTGTAAATGTTTAGGAAGAACATTTTTTAACAAAAACAAAAATTCTTCAGATTTTTAGTTTCAGTTCAGGATGCCTGGACAAAATTTGCAACTATTGCTTTTCTCACATTAATAGTCTTGTTACAAGACTTGTTACAAGAGTCATACATTCTTGAGACAAATTAAACATATACAATCTATGTGGATGACACAAATACGGTACTGTATGTTTAAAGTAGTACTAAAGGCTGGGTGCTTTTTACCTTAATGCATTCTCTGCATTAAGGCAAACAACACCCAGTACTTTTCTAACACCCCGACCTCCCACACTTACCTGCAGCCACTCCTCTCCTCCACCATGATCAGGAAGATATTCAGGAGTTCCCCAAAATTCCAGGTTGTGGGGGGGGGGGGGTACTGAGGGCAGAGGAGCTATAGGCTTCTTCTGCCATCAGTCCTACTGTGACTGCAAGGGTGGGGGTAAGGTCGGCTGCAGCTGGGTGTGTCTATGGTCTTACAAAGCTAGGTGCAGGAACAGCTATGACCGTGCACGTATGGGCACCTCCACAGCAGCCAGCTAGCTGATGCAGGCACCTGTACATAGGGGGTGGGACTAGCGGCCTTGATACCATTAGAGAATCAGGAAATTAAAAAAAAATAAGGAATAAAAAAGTTTTTTTTATGGTAAGTCTGGCCCCATAAACAAAATTAAAAAAAAAACATGAAGGTTTAATGTTGATTTAAGGACTGCAGTGGTTGCTGTCGACATTGACGTTTTAGATTTATTGCCCTCAGAGCTTTTGACCATCCCAGCCAACACTTAACCATGTATGCTTAAAGCTGACTATACACCAGTGGAGTTTAAAAAAAAAATTAAACCATTAATTTGATTTTCTCAGTTAATGGGGTTAAATTGACAATTCATTTCAACTGTAGTGATGAAAAATTGAAGGACCCGGATGAAAATTGTTTCTTGAACCAACAAATTTCTAACAGTGAAGAATGTGGTTCAATTCATCCAAATCCTGAACCGAAGGGGTCCTGGTGCCGAAGCTAGCCGAAGGATCGGCCGAAGCTACGGCCAGATCCTTCGGCAGCGTTGTGAATAGACCCCTATATGTTAAAATCAAATGGAATTTCAAGTTTTGCTGTTGAATGTTTGATTTTATTTGCATGAAAGTTCATTTGACAATCAAGCTTTGTATACTCAGCTTTGTGCAGTCTTCCTTAAGCTGGCCATACACCTATAGATTATCTGCATATTTTCTTTGGTCAGATGAATAAAGTGCAAAAAACAGATTCCTCCATCTACGTGTATGGATGGAGGAATCTCCTGCTGGGCCAAGCTTCAGTATCTTGCTAGTAGACCCCGCTGGCTGTCAAAATACCTGAACAATCTGATTGGATGCAGATATTGTTTGGGTATTTTGAGAGCCAGTGGGGCCAACTGGCAAGATACTGAAGCTTGGCCCAGTGGGGGATTTCTCCATCCACACAGTTTAGTGTAGATGGAGAAATCTGTTGCATTTTTTCCATCTGACCATAAAAAATCTGCAGATAATCTATACGTGTTTGACCAGCTTTAGGCTGTAAACAAAAATCTTCTCAGGTAAAAACTGACAAGATAGCTTTTAAAAGAATTTGTTTTAGGGTTATAGTATAATTGTTTGCGAAAGCAGTAACAATTGTCTCATAATATAGAATATTGTAATGGCCATTATTATTGCTACTGCAACGCTTGTTTTTGTTTTACTTACTACTAGACCACCTCTTTCAACACTTGCTTGCTGTGTTGGTGGAAGAGATTACAATTTACACTGAGGCCCTGATAGCTAAAAAAAGATGGATGAATTACTGAGAACAGAGTAGTTAGCTGGAAAATTAGGGTTAAAAGTTAATTCCATTCACTTGTATTCGACTTGAGGATGCAGAGGGACATTCCACTGCCAGAACGGTGGGCAAGAGAGGTGAGCAGTCACTGCCACAGGGCCGAGGATCAGATGAGTATGTCTTTTTTTTTTTTTTTTTACACCCTAGACCAAAATGTGCACTTAACCCTTGCATTGCAGGGGTAGCCCCACTGCAAGGGTTAATGTTTAATATGCCCCGAGTTCTTCTTTAAACAAATACTGTGTCTAGTAGATTCCTTATAGGAACAACATTTCTAGGAATAAAAAACACCATATGGTTGAACTGGAAAGTTTTTGATTTTCATAATGCAAAAGAGAAAGAATGGCTGGGGCTATTAATATTTCTTCAGTAAAAAAAAAGGAATTTTAGTTTTACAAATGTATCAGTAAGACTGAAGCTGAAAAAACAAAAACAAAATGTAGTATATAAACTCTAAGAGGGAGAAGTCTTTTAACAGCTCACACATGAACCCGCACCACTGAGTGTGTCAGACAGAAAGGGACTACTACGTGACCAAACCCCCCAAAAAACTATTTGTTAAAGCAAAAGTCTACACCACTCTAAATGATCAACAGATGTATATTAATGGCATAAAGTACTTTATTACAACATTATATGATGGAGGAATTTATACCAATAATAGCAGCTTACTAGATAAATATATGGGGAACAATAGAGGGTAGCAATATGATTTGGTAACTAAGTGAAAATAAAGCTATATTATAAAGCTATATGCAGTATATAAAATGACAAAAATCAAATGTGTAGTAATATAAAGATATAAAAACCAGTAACAAAAAATAAGAAATCACTAAATCTCTGGAGCACTACATTCAGCCTGTGTTATAATGGAAATAACCTGTAGTAAGGTAGGCATAACATGACCTTAGCCTAAAGACTCCCCTAATAGACAATGCCTAGACCTAAATAAATGGAGGATGTCTCCTGGGTAAAGGAGTGCTGGCATCAGTATTGAAGCGAACTCCACAGATATTGAGACTGCTTCATCAGGAGTGGTATAATGGTACAAAAACTGTAGTTTAATTGTCCCTCTGTGCTCTGTGCATGATAATGACCTAGTCGGTCCAATTGAAAAAGAAAGGCAGGTGGCAGAAGTGATTCCATTGCCTGTTGGAATGCCAGCTTGTGTGTCAAAAGGTAGAAAAAAACTGGCTGAACAGGAGTTGGGGAGTGTATGTTCCATGAAGAGTAACATGCACTGAAGCAAGACAATGTGCCTGAATGAGCACATTATTGTTGAAAGTAGAATAATGATATATGAAGTAGTCCAATGTATATAAAAATGTGTATATAGGAATAAGGTAAATGAAAGCTAATATAGGACATTGGGAAATATAATTTTAAAGGACAAAGCAAAACGTGAACTCTTAGGGGCCTATTTATAAACAATTTGCAGAGCTATTACCCTGCAGGTCTCTGAGAACATTTGTTTTGTGCGAATGGAGGCAAAAACAAACATTCTTAGTATATTTTATTTTCGGGTCAAATGTAATTTAATATAATACCCCATTATGGCCACTAGATGGGGCTGAAAAGCCTAGGAAAAAAACATTTATTTCTTCTTTTTTTTTCCAAAACAATTTTTATTATTTTTTAAGATCTTATTAATATCCTTCGGATTGGAGGTGGTGTTCCCATCCCCTAACCTCAAGGCTGGGATGTGAGTTCTGGGGGTACGTTGTCTGGCCAGGTTTGCCATCAATTTACCTGATTTATTACCAAATTTGTGGAAAGTCAATTGTGAGCGAGAGTGATAAAATAGGTGTGTTTGGGTGTTCCACCATTCAAAGTCTAGCTTTGCCTTAAGCCATATTTCCCTGTGTTCTGCTGTGTCATGAAGTGCATATTTCATTTGGGCTTGGCGAAGGGAAGTACTAGCTTTGATAAATTGGGTTCTGGCTTTTCTCTTTCTGGCAGCAACATACGCCATTATCTTCCCCCTCAAGACTGCCTTGGCCGTTTCCAAGTATAGGTTAGGCGTTCCCATGTGAGCACTATTAAAGGACTCGTATTCCTGCCATGCTTCTATCAACATTGCTTTGAAGGCAGCATCCGAATACAAGTGTGACAGAAAGCGACAAATGTAGAAGTCGCCTCTTGGGAGGAAAGATTGCACCTGCACCAGGATCGGCTCACAGCATCCTGGATGGTAGGGCGAAGTAATTTGGCCACTTCTGCAGCGATAATGCTGTGATCAGATAGCTCCGGCATATCGTCTTCCGAGGAGGCGTCGGCATCCTGACGATCAGGGGTGGCGGCCATCTTATGCTGCGTCTGTGGCCGCTTAGCACGGACAGGAGTGCCTTTTCCCCGAGGTCCAGTACGCCGTTTAGCAAGGAATTTATCCATTTTTCTGGTACTGTAACAGGCAATGTAGTCAGATTTTATATAAAGATTAGCCTTAGCCGCATGGGAGCTCTGCACTCTGCTTCCACTACATCAGCGCGACGGAACCGGAAGTCCAACATTTATTTCTTATGCTCATCAGCTCCATCTAGTGGCCACAATGTTGTATTACATTACATTGGACCTGAAAATATTCAATAAATAATAAAGAACATTTGTTTTTGCCTCATTTCTGGCATAACAATCATTCTCAGAGATGTGCATGGTGAATGGCTCTGCAAATTGTTTTTAAATAGACCCCTTAAATACATATAATAAATTGGATTCCTCAAAATGATGAGCAGTGCTAAAATATATGGTGGAGTGAACCTATACTCCTTATTAACCATTACTAGTCTAACTCAGGAAAAGGTGCAGTTATGCCTGAACAACAATAAGACAAATAAAGCACTTGGCCTGGATAACATCCATCCACAACTGCTAAAATAGTTGCTTTTAGTAATCCACTATATCATATTTTCATAGACTCTCTTTAAACTGAGACAGTCCCATAAGGTTGCAGATGATGTTCCATTATTTAAAGCTGAACTCCGGTTAGAAAAACGTTCATTTAGATATATTTCTCAATAGCCACAAAGGAATAAACCTATTTGTATGCAACTAATGCTTTTGCAATCCCACATATCACCCAGCAAAGGATACCTGCATAAATATTTGGGAATATTGGATACCAATACTAAATACAAGCAGAAGCTACAAAAAAAAACAGTTTGCGTTGTATGAATAGGCACATAAAAACAGCATTGACTCATTGCCGGAATAATCTGTGTTCAAAAATTGGAATTCATTTTTTAAAAGAGATAGAAAATCTTTAAACTTGTATATTCAGTTGGTAAGCTGTAACCTGTTTTAAAACATTCAAAGCCAAAATATGTATAGTGTATTTACTGTATATAAAAACTATGACACATGGTCAAATGATTTAGAGCACTATGGGTTAGCTAAAAAGACAGCACAACAGATGTGCTTGCTTTGCATCTTCTTTGTCTGTTTGACATAATTATGCCAGCCTCCTTACTAAGTTACAGTCATTACTACTTGAGCTGCCTACAGCGTGAAGTAACAGGATGCAAGTCAAGAGTTTGAGACAACAATGTTTTGAAAGCCCCTGCTTTTTGTTACAAAAATGCAGAAATCCAACCATGGTGATAGGGAGTTTTCATCTCATATTTATAGTATTATACAATGTTGGTCTTTCTTTACCTATGGTGTACAGCAAAACATACAGGGCTATTCACTAAAGGGTGAATCATTTGGAAAAGGCAGGAGAAGTGAACAGTCTAGGCCAAAATAACTGATTTGAAAACATTCTCCAATTCAGCTCAATTTCCAGTTCAGCTATGTTGGCCTAGATTGTTAACTTATCCTCCCTTCTTTAAACTCTTCACCCTTTTGTGAATAGTTACATAGTATTTGAAGTTGAATAAAGACATAAGTTCATCAAGTCCAACCTATTGCTGATGTGTGTGCGTATGTATAGGTCCATGTATCATCTCTTTCTTAAGAGTACCTGTACCCCTGTATATTACGGTCTCTCAGGAAATCGTCCAAAAGCTTCTTGAATGATTCCACACTCTCAGCTGAAATCACTGCCTCTGGCAGAGAGTTCCAGACCCTAATCGCTCTTACTGAAGAACTCCCTTGTGCTGGAATTTTTTTTCCACCAATTTTAGGTGGATGTCCTCTAGTCTTTGTTACAGAGTTAATCGTAAAGAGTTTGTTGCCAATGTTGCTGTCACCATTGATCATCTTGTACATGAAAATCATATCCCCCCTTAATCTCCTTACTTCCAGCGTGAACATGTTTAAATTTAGTAGCCGTGTCTCATAGCTCTGGTCCTCCATTCCCCTAATTAGTTTGGTTGCTGGACTCTTTCCAGCTCAAGGACATCCTTTCTGTGGACTGGTGACCAAAACTGGACCGCATACTCCAGATGAGGCCGAACCAGTGATCTATAAAGTGGCAAAATTATAGACTTGTCTCTACAATAAATCTCCTTCTTAATACAGGACAGGACTCTAATTGCTTTGCTTACAGCAGCCTAGCACTGCAAGCTATTCTTAAATCTGTGGTCTACAATGACCCCCAAATCTTTTTCTATTTCTGACTATACCCATAATTGTATAGCCTATTTGTTTATTGCTTATTTTTAATCCCAAAGTGCATTACTTTGCATTTATTGACATTAAACCTCATCTGCCATATATTTTCCCACTCCCCTATTTTATCCAGGTCCTCCTGTAATGTTATACTGTCTAGGTCCGTTTCTATTACCCTCCCAATTTTGGTATCATCAGCAAACACTGGAACTGAAAGAATTGCTATTCACATCCTCCCTGATGTTGTTAATAAACAGGGTGAACAGCATGGGTCCCAGCACAGAACCCTGAGGCACCCCGCTCATGACACTAGCCCTGTCCTAAAAGGTGCCATTTACCGATACTCTCTGGACACGTTCCTGTAGCCAGTTCTCTGTCCACGTACACACCATTCCATCTATGCCCATGGATCTCAGCTTGTGTAGTAAGCGCTAATGTGGTACCGTATCAAAAGCCTTTGAGAAATCCAGATATACCACATCCACCGGCCTGCCTCCATCCAGATTTCCTGAACCCATGCTGATTATCATTTATTATGCCATTATTCTGAACAAATTCTACCAAATAGTCCTTAATCATTCCCTCCCTAACAGTTTGCAAACTAGCCCTGATAGTTTTTTTAAATTATTTTACAGGCACCAGTTGCTGTCATGTTTAGCTCTAGTTTCATTCACATCTCTTCCAGTTTTCAGTGAAGTTTTTAGATATAAAGGATTTAGAGGTTTTGATTATTCAATATCTATTGGTCACACTGTATTTGTGTATGTAGTGTTGATTTACCAAAGGCAAATAAGCTGATTACTTTAAAAGGAAATGTGCACTTTGCAAGTTAATTTGCCCTTAGCTTAGTGAATGAAGGAAGCTCTGCTAACTTCCATCATCCAAGCATCTGAAAGGAAAAATACAGTTTTTCTTTTATTTTCCTTGATCCTGATTGGGTATTATTCACAAAGTGAAGTTTCATCACATTCACCAAACAAAGGCAAAATCCCCTTGCAAAGTAAACAGCTTGTTTACCTTTAGTAAATCAACACCTATATCTCTCTATACAAGAGAAAAACAAGTATTTTTCTTGGACTACTCTGTTAATTTGACCTTTAATTGTGGATTTCCTCTGGCTATGTATTCTGAAGCTGTGTTCATGTCTTTCTCTTAAGACAGTTATAGTACCTCACCACAGGCTTTCCAGGAACTCTGGGATATGTGTTTTGTTCTCTACCAGGGTAAGAAAATATTATACAGTTGTGGTTTAAAGACATTTCTTTGATGAATGCTTAAATCAGAAGCAGAGAACAACATATGGAACACTGAGTTAACTCTCGGCAGACTCCAATACTCTGCAATTACAAACCATTGGACTTATTCAGTATTGTTTTTGGTTAGTTACTTACTCATTGCTATGTTATCTAATTAGTAATTGAAGATTACAGAATGAGTTTTGCTGTTAAAATATAGTGATTAAACAGTGTAAATCCTTAAAGCCCAATTACAGACATTTGTTTTTTAATTGGTGCCCAAGAATATGTATTTCATTGGATTTTTTAATTGGCGCCCCCACTGTAATTCTCTTCCCCCCACTAAATATCCTCAGTCTTCCAAGATGAATGATGTTGGATATCATGTGAGTGCAGGGTGTCATAAATCAACCCCTAAGGGGGCATCACCTCAAGCAGATTTTGTCTGCTCCAGTTTTGATAAATCAGCCTTATTCTGTTCCAAAGCAAATGCAGTGACAATTCTGTGGATGGAGATTCCTCCATCCACACAGTTTAGCGTAGATGGAGGAATCTGTTGCCCTTTTTCCATCTGACAATAGAAAATCTGCAGAAAATCTATAGGTGTATGGCCAGCTTAAGGACAGCACTGTCTAAAATCATCACTGGTGTTGGTTAACTCTGCAGTTAACCCTTTACTAGTGATGAGCCGAACACCCCCGTGTTCGGTTCTAACTCGAACTTTCGAACATGGAAAAAGTTCTAACTCGAACTTAGAACTCAATGCAAGTCTATGGGGGTAGAACTCAGAAATTTAAATGTCCCCATTTTGAAGCCTTATATGCAATTTATTGGCCATAAAAAGTGTATGGGGATCCGGGTACTGCCCTGGGGGACATGCAGGGCTGTAGCCAATTACCGTTTTCGGACGGTGCAGTGCATTGTGGGATGTGCCGGGGTCGAACAGACCGCGGACATCCCATAATGTTCGGCGTTCGGCGAACGCTAGAACATGCAATGTTCGAGTCGAACCTATGGTCGACTCGAACATGCAGCCCATCCTTACCCTTTACATACAAACACTAGCTAGCACCACATGTTTTAATAGGGGAATTTATTAAAACTGGACCAGACAAGATCTGGGACAGTTACCCATGGCAACCAATCAGCTAATTTTTTCAGTTTGTTCAAATAAGATTTGTAAAATTGAAACTGAGAAGCTGATTGGTATCCATGCACAGCTGCTCCAGATTTTGTCTGCTCCAGTTTTGATAAATCACCCTCATTCTGTTCCAAAGCAAATGCTGAGACAATTCTGACTTTAGTCAAAGCCTGTGGTGCTCACAGTCTCTCCAGAGAGGGAAATAACAGGTTTTACAAAAAGGTAGTGCTCTTCAGAGACAAGGATTATTTAAATCCTATTGAGAGCAAAGAGATGAAGCATAGAAATTTCAAAAGATTATTTTTAATAAAGAAAATGGAAAATAGTGCAGAAAAATATACAGAAAAGATATTACAGAAAAAAAGATATAATACAGCTGTAAAAAAGGGAATAAGAATTAAACTACTTAGCAAAGACCAGGGTTCTTTGGGTTCTAGCAGAGTCCGGTCAGTTAAACATAAAATTACTCTCTAGAAACAAGTCCCTTGGCAGATACTCTTTACAGCAGCTTTTTGTGGGCATTCTAGAGGGTGTCACTGAGTCACACCTCACTCAAATAGGAAGTCCCAGGGGTGTGAGACAGGAGGGCTGAAACATTTTATGATCTCATCTGGCCTCCCATAATGTCAGTTTTCTAAATGCAGCCATATTTTTATTTTACCAAATGCTACCTCATATAGGCAGCGACAGGTACTCTTTAAGGTGATACTGGGGGTTCTAAAGACCAATCCATAGAAGCCATCTGGCGACAGTTGAGTCACCAGAATTGGTTCTATTGTAAAGCCGACCGTCGGCTTTACAAATGTAAACAGAGTCCCGCCAGAAGTCTGTTTTAAATGAGCCCGCTGCCACTGATGTACTATGTACTTCACTGGTCGTGAAGGGGTTAAACAAATAAAAAAGATACAGAAGCACAAAGTATTTACACAGCATATTCACAGCATATCAGATGCTAAGTCAGAGCGATCAGAAGAGTAGTTGAGGCAAGTTAATAGGCATTATTAGCTGCAGGAATACTAAATGATTGGTCAAGTACTGCACCTTTTTCTGCTGTAACCACTGAAGGGTCAACTTGGCCTTGTGCTTAGGGTCATTTTTCGTGCTGGAAAGTCCAAGAGCGTCCCACATGCAGCTTTCATGCAGAAGAATGCAAATTGTCCACCAGTATTTTCTGATAACATGCTGCATTTATCTTGCCATCCATTTTAACAACATTTTCACAAGAGCTCACACCCCCCAAAAAAACATTAGTGAGTCACCACCACGCCTTCTTGACCCCCCTCCAAACATAGCGCTTATGGTTGTGACCATAAAGCTCTATTTTGGTCTCGTCACTCCAAATTACAGTGTGCCAGAAGCTGAGAGGAGTGTCAAGGTGTTGGGCATATTGTAACCAGGCTTTTTTTGTGGCATTGGCATGGTACAGGGTACTTTCTGGAAACTAGATCATGCAGCCCATTTTTGTTCAAGCATCATTGCATTCTGCTCCTTGAAATAACCACACCGTCTTTTTCCAGAGCAGCCTGTATTTCTCCTGAGGTTACCTGTGGGTTTTTCTTTGCATCATGAACAATTCTTCTAGCATTTGTGGCTGCAATCTTTCTTGTTTTACCTGACCTCAGCTTGGCATCAAGAGATCCCCGAATTTTCCACTTTTTAATAAGTGATGGAACAGTACTAACTGGCATTTTCAAGGCTTTGGATATCTTTTTATATCCTTTTTCATCTTTATAAAGTTCCATTACCTTGTTACACAGGTCTTTTGATAGTTCTTTTCTGCTCCCCATGGCGCAGTATCTAGCCTGCTCAGTGCATCCATGTGAGATCTAACAAACTCATTGACTATTTATACACAGACACTAATTGCAATGTAAAAATCCACAGCTGAGGGAAATTATCCTTTAATTGCCATTTTAACCTGTGTGTGTCACCTTGTGTATCTGTAACAAGGCCAAACATTCCAGGGTATGTAAACATTTGAACAGGGTGATTTCTGTTATTATGATCTAAAAATTAACCAAACAACTGTGATAATAAATGGCTTCATATGATCACTATCCTTAAAGGAGAACTATGAGGTGAGTGTTTTTCACTCATCTCATAGTTCTAGCCGACCTGTGACAATGAGACTGTCACAGGTCGGCTCAGTAGATCGGGAGGTGAGCGAACACATGCCGGCGTTCGCTCACTTCTCGATCCTGTCATGGCTCTCTGCCGTGACAGGGGAGGGGCTGGATTCCACCCTCCCCGCTCCGATCAGCCAGCGCTTACAGGCGGAACGGACTGAGGAGGGGGCGGGTACAGCTGGCTCTGCCTCTAGATAGGCAGAGCCAGCTGTCAGTCATGCAGCTGGGTGGATCCCGGCACAATTGTGGGGGTCCGCTTCAGCTGTGGCGTCTCAGTATACCGCGAGCAGCAGCTCGCGGTATACTGCGGCGTCTCAGTATACCGCGAGCTAGAGCTCGCGGTATACTGAGCCTAGGGTGATGGAAGATGCTAGTTTGCGTCCTCCCATTACCCTAAGGAGAACTATGGGGAAAAGCCTTACCACATAAGTTCTCTTTCACATCAAC
>NW_017308489.1:7694-19488 GCF_000935625.1 Nanorana parkeri | reverse complement strand
TATATATATATATATAGTGTTTGCACATCGAAATTCCTAAGAAGCCTAGTATATTAGTAATGAAGCTCTAAACAACCATGACCAGCTTTTATGTTCCATAGCCCTACAACAAGCTTTCTTGCTGTCTCACTTTACTGCAGAGAAATAAGTCTACAATATTATTTGCTTCCCATGGGCTTCAGATCTTTACCCTACCAACTACATACTACTGTTATGTGCTTTTGTATGGAAGCAGGAGGAAGTAATCAAAATTGAGCAGTACTCCCTCTTTTCTCCTAAAGTATTTATTAAAATGAAACCTAGACAAAGGTGTTTTTATCTTACTAAATGTGTATACGATTTTTGATACTGAGCTATGGCCGTTTGGAATGGCATTTACTAAAGATAGGCTGGGCCTGATTGGCCTTTCTATCATGTAGATTGTATATTGTTGTACTTTCTATTTTGGTGCCTTTTACACTGTTTGTATGAGCAAATCTGCCTGGGTTTGGTTATCAAATAATTTTGTGAACTTTGCAATGTAAATGTAAAAATAAAAAAATGCCTCTCCCTACAAAGAATTGGGAGCTCTGACTAGTAAATTCAAGATATGCAGACAATATGGCTGCTGTGAGCGCAATCCTTTATAGTGAGGGGGCCAGGTTATCAACTCCTCCAAATTCTTGGCTCTTTTAACTCATGTGACCAGGGGCAAAGCCTATGCACTGCATTACATGTTGTACCCTATTTACCCGTTAATTTTGTGGCCCAAACTATGTGATTTTTTTAACTTTGGAAGTTCTGGAGACCCATGCTAAATGACCCCACTTCCCTATTAAAATTAAGCAATTGTTATTTCTAACAACAGCCTTGTTGTTTTTTTTTTTTGCATGCCCAAAGGGGTTATAACCACTGTCAGGTTTTAAATACTGTTTCCCTATTGAAGAGATTTCCCCTCAATTCATGTTATGTTTGACACCCAGCAAAATTTCCTCAGTGGGGACACGGGAGGCAATACATACCCCAGGTTATTTCCCTCTCCCACAAATTTTGTGTTGTTCCTACCTGGAGATCCGATGAATTCTAATTCCCCTCCTGATATTTACTTAACTGCTTGTTTAGTCCGATCCCTGACCATATTTGTGCAGAAGAAAAAAGGGGAAGGTAACTCGTCACAAGATGGCGGGTTAATAGTGGTCTATCTATGTGGATATGATCCTAACATCATTTGCCACCAGCAACCAATCTTTGGAGGAAACAAGATATGGATACATAAAATCGACCACTATTAACCCGCCATCTTGTGACGAGTTACCTTCCCCTTTTTTCTATTTCCCTCTCCCACTCTGCTATGAGAAAAAAAATTCTAAATGATTTGTCTCTGCTGGGAAGATTTCGTTTTTTTCCTGTTCTGTCTCATACTAGTCACAGACAAGAAGTGAGTAAAAATTTCCCCAATTGGGACTAACAGCAATACAAAGTTGGACTCTAGATTTACTGCTCTCAAGGCCCTTCGAAATAACAAAATAAAAGTGTTTGTCCATCAGCTATAAAGGTTCTTTTGCTCCTAATCTACTCATAATAATGTCTCTGTTGAACTATTTCCCCATGTCTGATAATACAACTTAAAATACAATAAACCATTAGGCATATGTTTTCATAAACATACAGAGCAAATTGGGGAATTAGGATTCCAGCTAGTTCATATATAGGATATCCATTAACAAGAAAAAAGTGATATGCATCAGCACTTTCATCAGAATGATAGCCTTTATTATCATGGGACAGAAGGTTTTATCAGCTTGTGTATACCTATTAGTTGATGCATGATGCAATTCATATGAGTTTTATCTCAAGAATGCAGATATGAATTTTAATGAGTTACCTTAAATGCCAAGACACAGGTAAATTGGGTGAAATATGTCAATGTTAAAGCAGTTAAAGCCCCTTGGTAATGAAACTTATCCTATAAGTTGCATAAAGGTAAATGGTGTCAGCTTGGTAAGTAGTAAAAAAGTAATTTCTTGGTATAACTATACAAACCTATTGCTAAATGAATTATCTCATGTATTTTAAGCACTCAATAGAATTAAACATCTTAATTTGTCACATGCATCCTCCCCATATCCATGAACATTATAGTGCTTCTTTATTGGGCTTGTGAAGAAAATTGGTGTTTTAGATAGACACAAATACATTGTAATTATTTGAAAGTTGGAACAAAAGAGCTATGTGCTATGTTACAAGTCCAAGATTGTTAGATTGAAACTGACGAATGTGCATTAATATGAACTATAAAAAAAAACACCATTTATGTTAAAAATGTATGAATATACTGTATGTCATGTTTGTGCTGAAGAGGTTACTGTATTCAGGACGATGATCAGATCCATACTTGATTATTAATAACTTATAGGATCTTCCCCAGATAAAACTTAGGCATGTGAACAGTATAGTATCGCATGCAGCCTCAGTCTGTTCTGACAGTATAAAAATGAATTAGGATGTTTTCAATGCACTTACAGTAAATGGCTTATAATAGACAGAACAAAGTTTGAAAATTGTTAGCTGCGACGTACACCCGGCCCAGACCCGCTGTACGTCAATCCCACGTGACCATACACAAGTCTGACGTGAGCGTCACAAGGACGTGGCGATACCACTCTCAGCCTCACCCTGCACAGAGAGTTTCCAGCTCGCGGGACGCAATCTCAGGCCAGCAGACTGAGAGCGATCGTCACCAGGGTTGGTTAACTCTGCAGTTAACCCTTTACCCACCAAACTTCCACTGCCACCATGTGTTTTTCGGAACACAAACCGTGGCCAGCAACTGCTGCGACTATTCAAAACATTTAAACAATGCCTGTGATATCGCTGTCCTCTCAGACAGGAATATGACAGGAGTCACTATACAGTAGCACTCTTCAGAGAGCAAGGATGCTTTAAGTTCGTATATAGAGCATAGAGATAAGCTTAACAATTTTGAAGATTGTCCTTTAATAAAAGAAACGGTGCAGAATATATACAGAAAAAGATTTAATAAAAAGAGACACAATATATATACAACAGCAAAATAAAAGGGAATAAAAGAAGAATACTTAACAGTCCTGGAATTGTGAGTTCTGACAGAGTTCAGAGTTCAAGAAGCAAAGTGGAAATCTGCTGGGCTCTCCTTCAAGCAGACTTCCAGCAGATAATGTCCAAAGATTAAAGGGGAACTCTTCTGCGATGTTCAGACTTCTAGTTCCTCGATGATGTTTTAAAACAAGAGCCACTCTAGTTGCCAACACAGAGTATTTTATAAGACCCTTTTGGAGGGTGTCCCGAAGCCAGCCCCTAGGCAGGGGTGGGCGGGCCACGGGCGGAGGATGAACCTTTAGTTTACCTATCCCCGCCCAAATTCCCAAAGTATAAAAAATGTAACTTGATTTTCAACCTCGGGTTTTATGACTTTTAGAGAGAATGCGGGGGTCCCCTGGGTCACCCCTCTCCAGACCTGATTGTTGATATAAAATGTTCACTCGTAATGTATGGAGGGCCTAGTGCCATGCCATTAGTTACGACAGCCATAAAAGGATTAGCAGAGATATGTTTGAATTCCACTCGGACTGGGCAATAAAAGATCACAGCCAGAGCATCTCTTCTGTGGAATGTGGAATGTGGTGGGGGCCTGTCACATCACTAAATGAAGGCCTGCAGGTGCTCTGAACTGGGGGAACAAACAAATTCTATTTTTAATATTCAGACTCAGACCCCCTTATCGTCACATTAGCAACAGGATCTATATTTTTTATATGAAGTCTTAGTTTTTTCTGGCCATATAGTAGGTCAGCATTTACCATGAACGTGGACCTGTGCTGCGTTGGTGATCAAAAAAAAAGGACATGTTGCATTCTTGCAGAGCACGTTCCAACACTACAGCACATAGTAATAGCATTGAAGTTAGAAAGAAAGAAAAAAAAACATTGCAATGTGTGTGTTAAAACCACATTGCAGGGCAGCACAATTTAAAACCCCTGGCAGTGTCTGCATTATACATATGCCAACTTATACGCTGTGGGGTAAATGGAAACTTATGGAAATGAAATATAGTGGAGATTAAAAATATTGCTCATTGTATTTATAAATCATAATTTACACTGCATAAAAAATGTTCTTGGTAGTTAAGTCAGTTAATTATGATAATTTCCATGGCTCAAGGTCAGTCAATATATGTTACCACAGCTATTTTGAGTTGCATGAATACACATCTAAAATACATTAAAGTGGAATTGCACTGCAACTCTTAAAAGGCACTTAAGAATATGCATTAAAATTCATAAGGTTTTAGAGCCCATCAAAATAAGTGCCTCTATAGGGGCTAATCGCCACATCAATCCCTCTTGTGTTCTTTCTGCTGCATGTGCCATAGACCAGGCAGTGGAGGCACAGCGAGCAGGAGGAAGAGGAGGATTTTCTGCTGCCCCAGGGCTAACAGAAACTTTTTCCCTTCCCCTTTGAGGCAGAGACAGAAATAGGAAATGGGGCAGGCTTCAAGGGGGATGTTTCACCTCTCCCAAACCCTGGTTGTTGTACACAGGTTGGGGTGAGATTGTTGAGAACAATGTTGTCTTTAGTGACACAAATTACATCCTCTGATTCAGGAAATATGTGACAAATTGGGTCTTTTTTGCTCAAATAGCGGCCTAAAGACCCCAAGATCTGGGTCATCAAAGAGAGAGACCACTGTTGGGTGGCCACTCTATTAGATCCCTGATGCAAGGGTAAAATGGCCAATCTACTGCCACATGATATTGTTTTATGGTACAAATGTGTGGGATTACTCAACTAAAGCAGGAAAAGGTACCAGGATAGTCACACAACCATATAAGCTGTTAAAAATACATAAATATTAGTTTATTAATTCAAAAGAATCAAAAAATTGGTAGACATAATAGTCATGTAGTGTATATAGTACAAATAACATCATGGTTTACCTACTCCTCTCATCATCACAATTATAAACATGTATGTCATAATTTTTCGTACAGTACATGATCAAAATTTCAGCATGTAGGTGGGTGGAACTATTTCACCACACGGGGGGGCAAGCATTAACCTGGGGGGGGAATTGCCCCCCTCACCCCCCTGTAGCTACGCCACTGGGTATATTTAACAGATCAAAGGGAAAGAAATAAGATAACTTTATTGGTAGGGTTTTTATACACTTTAAGAACCACAGTTCTACACATGGCACACTTTGCCTGAATTGTGGCAGTACTGTTAGTTTGGTCAATTTTAACGAGCTGTCAGGATCACATTAAAGGATCAGTTTCACCACACACACTGTAATAATCACTTACTATGCAATTTACACTTGAGATTTTGTATCGTATTTATTTGCATATGGAAATGCAGCATGGAAAATTTCCAGTGAATAATTTGTTAAAGTGCATATCAATTTTTATATCAGTTTTATTTGCTAAATCTAAATAACGTAAACTACTTAATGCAGTAAACTATTGACTTATGAGACATACTGTATTTTATAGACACATTTGCATGTTCGTGACCAGAATATTTATTTGAGCAGTGTAGCTACTGCTTTATTTTAAAAAGCTTTCAGTTTTCTTATGATGTATAGGCCAAACCTCTTTGAAAATGTAAACTTTGATCTACTTGTTTATATAGACACATGCAAAAAAAATGCATAAGTAGCATAAAAAAAGCAAAGTAGTCACTATGCTGAAGATACTGTATGAACCTAATAAAATCATCTACTGGTATGTACACTGTGATACATGCATATGCTCTTTTTACGCTAAAGTCTTCTCCTGGATACCCTGGAAACCAGAAACCCAGATGGGCTCATTACAGAATTTGAAATTAGACTACAAATTGGAACTCTTCACTCTCACTGGTAACTTACAAGGTAAAATAAATGTCATAATGACCTATGATAAGGTGTGCACAGAGCAAGGGCCTGAAGAGACCAAATTATAGAACATGGGATTTGAATAGAGTACAATTCAATCAATTATTATATTGGACATGATTTTAAGCAGTCAAATCATCTTTATGTTTATTGTGGGGCTGATTCTCTACTCTGTAAATTTCCATAGTCATCAACAATATAGGGGTTGGCTGTTCCAGGCACATCAGGTCTTCTGAACATATGATTTGTGATGCCGTTCTGCCTTGGAACAGCTGAGAAAGCCAAAAAACTGGGCGGGATTAGATTAAAATATGTGACCACGTCACCGGTGTAGCTATGCATTCTTATGCTGTTTTTTTTTTCTGACTGACAACGGGCGATGTCAGAAAAAAAACCATGCACGCTGCCTGGCTGCTGCATTGAGTTATCCTGTGTCTCTCCTCTTCACCCGGCTGAAGATCTCTACTGCGCATGCACCCGCCCCATGATTCTTCATCCATGAATCTTCAGATCTTAGGACCAAAGCGAGCGGCAGAGACAGAGATAAGTAATAACCTATTTGGTAACTTTTTTTTTTAAATGTTTTTGCATAGGTCTACTGCTTGCTAACAGTAGATATATGTAAAAAAAGGGTTATTTCAACTTTAAAGGGCAACATTAAAAATATAGAACTGTTTTAATAACATGCTTGGGAAATGCATTAGATCTATACATAAATTTGAACATACATTTTATGTGCTCCTGGAAAAGTGAAATAAAAACAGAAAACTATCCTGGCTAAATGATAGTTCTTTGCTGGCTTTGTTCTGTTTGCAAAATAACACATTTCTATATCAGATCCTTATCCACTGGAGAACACCCCATGAAATTATTTTTAAACCGACAGTAAGCATTGTTACAAAACAATGTGTACTGTGAAAAAATGTGTGGGGTCTCTCACAAAATCCCACCTTTATCCAGCAGGGTGCCAATGTTGAGTGCATGTGGGGGAATGCTTTCTGCCCCCACTTTTCCTGGCCAGAAAGGCTGCATGTCTGGTTTGGTATGTATTTTTAAAGGGGATTTTAATTTTTTTCCTTAACGAAAAACAGCAAGAATTAAAATTGCATGGGTTCTGGTATAATTTTTGATGGGGGATCCCATGCCTTTTTTAAAGAGACAATACATTTTGCATTTCCCTCAAAATGCATACCAGACCCCTATCCAGGCATTCCTTCTGGCTAGCTAGGAAAAGGGGGCAGCAAGAATGCTCCCCCGAACCATACCGGCCCCATACCTTCAACATTGGTAAAGTACCTTTTTGGGGTAAGGGAAGTGCAAAGTAAGTGTCTCTCCCACAAGGCACCTTGTCTCCCTGTTGATGGGGACAAAGGCCTCATCCCTACATCACTATTTCACAGATGTGGAAGTCTGAGGGGGGGACTTATCTGAATCCGGAAGCCCCCTTTAAAATAAGGGGGCCCGTAAGGAGCCTCATTCCTACATGAATGAGTAAGGGATACATTGTACTTTTTGTTACTCCATTCATAAAAATAGTTTAACAGTAAATAATTGACTGCAGGCTGAGTTTGGGTTGAACTAATAGTTGATCCAATGCCGAAGGTCATCCGGGCACTTACACTGCCAGAAAGAAAAGACAGATGTGCCCTGTGTCTCCGAGTTGCAGCCTGACACACTTTGCCCTGTGGATGCATAACCTGCTTGGCCCCTACTAGCTGCATGTTACGAACCTCTGCCTCTTTCTTTAGGTCACCAAGACACGAGAAATAGAGGGCATTGCCTACTATATTAGCAGTTATAACAATAGATTGATTTAGGATGTGATGCTATGGTGCACTAAACTGTACTGCACTAGTAATTCTTGGGTCGGAAACAAGTTCACACTGCTGACCCCCTTAAAGGCTTTAAAGACCCTAGCAAATTATATCAAAATAGAATATTTCTCCCACAGAAAAAAACAAAACCTATAAACACTAACTAAAATGCTAAACCCCACACTTGACCAACCCAGTGCAACTAAAATCGAAGCTCAGTCCTACTCTTATTCTACAACTGATTTTTTTTTCTAATATATTGTACTACATTGGGACCAGATATTATACACAAATGTATGACATTTTAATGCAAAGTATTTATACACTTGTGCTCCAGCACCAGTTTTGTTTTATTGTTTTTGGAGTTTAATTAACAGTATTTTTTTATCTATAGTGTGAGCATTCCATCTCTTCTTTAATGCAGTATTTCTTTACTACTCTCCGGACAACCAGAATAGAATAACTTTTCTTTTGAGAATTTCTCTATAAATTATAGAACTTGATAGGGATACTATCACTCAGTACAGCAAAATCTCTTGCAAACACCCTATGACAACATTACTCCATTCAGGTGTTTTAAAATAGATAAACACTAATATAAGCTCACTGCTTACATGGATGTACATCTACAAACTATTTTTATGGTTCCAGGATTTTTAAGGTACCTTCAACCTAGTTCATGACAACCATATTTCATAATATATTTCATATATATATATATATATTTTATTTCATTTGAAAAAATTCAATTTTCTACAACAATAAAATACATGTAAAAAAAGCTGTTGCAGCCTTATTCCATGCATATCCTTGTGTGTGTACAATAATTGCTTTTCATTGTATCCAAAAAAGCACAACTTTTCAGCCCAACAACTAACTCTTGTGCCATTAACTTGGTATGTATTAGAAGTCAACATGAATATGAAGTGAAGGGATGGTAAGATGGAAGTTTTATGACCTCTTTTCTCCATGGGTTTCTACAAATACACAATAAAATGAATTTAGTATTCAAACTAATAACACATATTAAACATCACAGTGACCACATCAGAAATGAGAAAAGCAGTGTATTTACATTTGTATCCTAAATGTCCCCAATATCTCCAATCTCTCCAAATACATTGGCTCATATCCAGAGCCAAGAAAAAAAGTCTGGCAATGCTAGATTAGTAACCTTCATTCTCTAAAAATGTACAGAAAGTTTATGAAGAAGACATTTACAGGGGTGAAGAAGTCACTGTAATTTAAAACTCCAGGAAGATAAACATGCAGTAAATGTTTGTCCAATGTCCCAATCACTGTTTTAAATAAATTGCACCTTAGTGTGTTAGAATGGGTAAAGACTATAAAGGACAATTTTATTCAAACAATTTCTTCAAACTTTTTCAGATATATAGACACTAGAGGTGCATACCTTAAGTTTATATGTCTCTGCTAACAGCCAAAGGAATGCCTGTTATTAAGTTATCATACTGAACCATTGTTGTAATATTTAAAACCCTTTGAGTCAAAATTTTTAATAGAAAAATGTTTTCTACATGCTCCATTCACACCATAACTCAAGTGTGATGTGTGGTGCAGTGGATTTTGGTAAAATATTCTGCAGCGCACTGCACACCACTGAGCTACCGGCTCTGTTCGGGTATCCTGACAAGGCCAGTGGCCGCTGTCAGAATACAATGCAAACAGTGAGATTCCTCCATCAAGACACTCATAGTGTTGATAGAGGAATCTGCTCTGTTTTTTTCTGTTCATTCTGCGGATTAAACAAGAAAAATAGAGCCGCGTATTGGCACCCTTACTGGATGGATCACCAGATGTATATTAAAAAAACAAAACTAATGAAGCCACTATATCTAAGAATTTGAGTAACTTTGGAATAGCTTTACTATTCATGTGTGTTGCATTAAAGTGGAATTCCAGGATTTTAAAAAATAGAAAAGAAATACCCAATCCTTGGCCCTGCCTAGTTGCTACACAAATTCCCACAGCCTCCCTTCCCCCAGGCTCTGCATGTCTAATGACCTGTGATATCATCATATCTAGTACAGGCGGTATTATTAGATGTGAAGACGCCAAGGAACATACCACAGCAAGAGCAGAGGGGAAAGAGGTGAATGGTCACAGGATTGAGGATCCGGTGACTATAATTTATTTATTTTCACCAACTAGAGAAAAATGAGAGGGGGCTACCAGCGCACTGCAAGGGTTAACTTTTCTGAATACTGGAGTTTTTTGCTAACATACGTGTTAATATGAATGGTGTCAAGCACTAAGGTGCATTGTATTAAGGTTCCTCGATAATTTTGAATGGGCTGCCAACACACAAGAAGAGACAAAAAAAATGGCATGCAGCATTTTTGTTTTACACAATGCACTGCAATGCATGGTAGTACATTTATAGTATGTGCATCAAATCTGCATTGCCTTAGTATGTTGTGATGCCATTCAAAATGAATTGTTTACATTACAGTGTGTTACGCACTGCATTGATTCCGTAGTGCAGTGCAAAACGCTCAGTATTCATACATTCAGCGAACGCACATGGTACCACAATAATGTGCATTGCATTGCCATGAGGTTATAAAAAGAGTAGTGCAGGCATGACTTTTTTTACTGCATGGCAATGCATCATAAAGAAATGTGTATGACTAGATGCAACAATACCATACAACCCTTTAAATAGGCAGTGTGACAGTGTCTCTTTAAAAATAAATTGATGAAAATATAATTTCTTGGTTTCCTTAAAGCCTTCCCTCTACCCATCCCCACAACCGAATTATAATTTTCCATGGCAGTTGCTGCAAATTACCCAATGCTTCCAGGTATGGGGGAGAAGGTGACCTATATTTCTATGATGCAAGGCCTAGCAGTCAATTGTTCAGTCCAAACATTGCCCCATGGTGAAATAGGTGATGCCATCAATCTCTATAAAGTTGGCCATACACCTGCCGATTATCGTACGATAATCGCGGGAAATCCCGCGATCGTATGATAATCGGCAGGTGTATGGAAGGCATGCGACCGTTTCTACTGTATGGTCGCACGTCTTTTGTCTTACGAGCATATTGGAAAACCAGCCGAAAATCGTATGTTTTTCTGCAGGTTTCTGGCGTGCTCGTAAGACAAATGCCGAACGGGCCGGTGTGCGCAAGCGCACACTGCCTACTCAGCATTGCAGTCGTCGGAAGCCCTCCCCTCAGGGGGGCAAGCATGCAATGAGTGCAAGTACCATCTGCCTGTCCAAGATTGGGCAGATCGTACAAGCTTTTAATTACCTTAAAACAATCGCACAACGAAAGTCGTGCGATGGTTGTAAAGTGTATGGCCAGCTTAAGCTTGGACACAAGGTGATATCTTGTATTCTGTGGAGGCTGCGATCAAGGAATGGCAGGGGAGTGGTGTGAAGGTAACTATTACTGGCATGGCAGAGGTTAAAGGCACCCTGGCATCCCAAATGAGTGAGATGGCAGGGTATCTTTAAGTAAAAAAAGAGGAGACTTTTTTCTTAGAAATTACATTTTATTTGTATTGGAAACATTTCTGGGTGTGCATGGACACACTGAGGATCAAACAATTAATTATAACAATGTTTTAAAACATGTTGGTAATTTTCATTTTCAGAGATGCAGCCACATATAAATCTTTACTTTAAGTACATTACACTGGTCAACACACTTTTTCTGGCATAAGGTATTCCAACGGTTTTAAGGTAATTTTGGGGTGCTGATTCCAAATCTGGCATCAGTTTTTGTCTATCACATCAGGTTTTTGAGATATAAAATATTGCATTTTCAATAAAAAGAGCAAATTTATGCTCATATACGAATAGCTATACAGGCATACATACAAGAATAAGATGAGATACAATATACAATAAAAACGAAACACATTTAATGAGCCGTAGCAAAAAGTTGTGAGTGACTGCATATCAATGTGAGTGACTGCATATTACCATGTAAGAATTGATTTGTGATTTGTGAAGAAAAATATGTACAAAAAGGTAATTCACAATAGTGATGTTACATCTGCATAAACTACCTTTTCTTTTTTTTTTTAAATGATGCGTTTATTAGCATATAGTCAA
>NW_017308489.1:0-656 GCF_000935625.1 Nanorana parkeri | reverse complement strand
TCGTGGCCATACCATCTAAGTCCCGTTTGGTAGATAGTTGCTCACTCCGCCATGTCCAGGACACGCCAACTACCTTTTCTTTGAAGATCTCCGATGTACAGCTTGTGGAATGTCTCTCATCAAGGACCAGCAGTAATTTGCCATCATGTTTGAGTCCCATCGGCCTTGGTAACGTTCTTCCATAACTTTAATGTCTTGATGAAAGCGTTCACCTTGCTCTTCGCTCACGTGACCCATGTTCTCTGGAAACTGGGCCAAGTGTGGATCCCTGATGAGTGTTCTTATATGAGGGCCATCAAATATTCCTGCCTTTTTCTTCTCAGCACTGAGACTTGAAAAGGTTGAACATATATAGCTGAAGCAGTGTGATCAAGAGCCTTGACGAATTGTTTCATTAACCCAAGTTTATGTGCAGTGGGGGAAATACAATTTTATTCCTATCAACCAGAGGCTTATTCTTGATCTTTTCACCAGGTGTCAAACTGATTCTTGGTGGTCAGTTCTTTTTAGCCCAGTGTTCTAATGTAGCCCTACTGTCCCAGTAGCACAGGAAACAAGGGTATTTGGTGTGACCTCCTTGGTGACCCAGCAGAAAATTAACCATTTTCAGATCAGCACAAATTACCCATCCATGAACATGGTATTCCAATCTATCC
>NW_017308488.1:128996-194692 GCF_000935625.1 Nanorana parkeri | reverse complement strand
AGCAAATGCAATAATATTAAAGTTAGAGTGTTGAATGCTTAGGCTGGTATCTTATGCAATATCCTCCAGCATGCAATAAAGTTCAACATATGAGAACATATAGTTAGTATACTTGCATCTTGGATAACCTGGACTGCATTCTGAATGTGCTTTAAAATGTCCTTGACCAGTATGCAATAAACAGTATGTGGTCTCTGTCCTAGATGTAATTTATATAGTAGTTGGACGGTATGCAGCATGCATTATGTGGTATGCAATAAGCTGATACAATGCGATTGCCTCCAGTTTCAATACAATTCAATATATGTTACATGACTGTATGCGTGCAGTTTGCGGTATGTAATAGTCTGATACAATATGCAATAGCCTCCGGTATATAGTAAGGTTCAATATATAACAATAAATGCCTGGTCTGCTTGCGTCCTGGATATCTGAACTCCGTTCTAGGTGTGGTTTAGAATGCTTTCCTTATAGTAGAGCCCTGATTCTGGGGCTGTTCGTGGGGTGGAGGTATGCCGGTAGAGACTGGGGAGAGGCAGGGGAGAGAGAGCTGGCCGGAGCCTGTTAGGACATTGTCCTTAGCGAATGGAACGAGGCTTGGTGCGTGGACGGCGGCGCTCGGAACTTCCGCGTCCTACGTCATCCGCGCGCGACTGACCACCGTCGGGGAAGGTGTTAATAACCATGTCTCTGTGTTTGCAGATGATACTAAAATTGAGAGGGTAATAGACACGGGATTAGACATTATAACATAACAGGAGGACCTGAATAAAATAAGGGAGTGGGTGACTATTTGGCAGATGAGGTTTAATGTTGAAAAATGTAAAGTAATGCATTTTGAGGTTAAAAATAAGCAAGCGGAATACACATTAATGGGTACTCCACTTGGGAAGTCAGAAATGGAAAAATATTTGGGGGTCATAGTAGACCACAAATTGAATAATAGCTTGCAATGCCAGGCTGCTGCAAACAAAGCAAGCAGAGTACTGTCTTGTATTAGAAAGGGAATGTATTGTAGAGATATAGAGATAAAGCGATAATTTTGCTACTTTATAGATCACTGGTTTGGCCTCATCTTGAGTAGGCGGTTCAGTTTTGGTCAACAATCCACATGTCCTGAAGCTGGAGGGAGTCCAGCGAAGGGCAATAAAACTAATTAAGGGGCTGGAGGAGCAAAGCTATGAGACAAGGTTGCTAAATTTAAACTTGTTCACGCTGGAAGTGAGGTGATTAAGAGGGGACATGATTTTAATGTACAAAATGTTTAGTGGTAAAGGCAACATCAGCAATAAACATTTTACTGTAAACTCCCTAACAAAGACTAGAGGTCACCATCTAAAATTGGTGAAGAAAAGATCTAACTACAAAGGGCACAGGGGCTTCTTCTCAGTCAATGTGGTTACATTTTGGAACTCTGCCACAAGCAGTGGTATCTGCAGAGAGTATTGAATCATTCAAAAAACAATTGGATACCTTCCTCAGAGACTGTAACATACAGGAGTACAGGTTCTCTGAAAACGAAAGACCACAAAGGGACCAATATACACACACATGCACGTACTACACACACACTTACACATAAAGGTTGAACTCGATGGACCTGTGTCTATATTCAATACTATGTAACTGATACTGTGTGTATTAGACTGTCTGTTCTCTTGTGATCACATGAAGCTTCAGTTGCTGAAGACTGCACTGTCTCTTGTGAGATTGTACTCTATAGGAAGTTTAGGGAAGGCCAAGCTGAGAGTTGGAGTCAGCTGTTCTGAAACATGATCACTATAAGTGCTTGGGCAAAAATATAAAGAAATACTTTCTGGGCAATGTATATTTGTTTGATCTGGATTCATTATTTAAAAAGTTTGAGAGTTTAATACTAATTTAATAATAGGCTGATCATATTTCCTTGAGACAAAAACAGAACAATGAGTTGGCAAAAACGGGATGGTTTTAATATATTCTATATTCATGAAAAAGTAAGATGATAACAAAAGGTTTCTGACAATATAGTAGATGTGTACAGCATAAAGTTTTGGACAAAATAAATTATGCTGTTTTGGATTCGGACGCAACGAGCCTCCGAATCCGAAACTGCAGATTTGGAAAAAAAAAAGTGCACCGGCCATATTGACCGCCAACACGTCCATATGCACAAATGCGCGCATAGAAACAATGGGTGCGGCTATCTTGGTGCACCCAAGAGGGCGGTGTGTCTTCTTACATGACGTCGGATGCACCAAGATGGCGGTGCCCATACAACAAATTACTATATACCCGAATATATGCTAATTTGTATATTCGGGCACATTCAGGTAATTCAGATGCACTGCTGAATTGACAGAAATTCGTTAATTTGGCAGTCGTCCGAATCCAAATGCACATCTCAACAATCAACAATTATTCTTCAATGACAGAACTCATACAATGCAGTTCATTCTTTCTGCACCTTTCCCCCTTCCTATACTGCCTCATAGCCTTCCATTGTGTCAGTCTGAGAAGCAGAGAACTATGCCATTAACCTTGAGATTTCTTAACACTCTGGAGCACTGCCCTGTTGAGATAAAAGCTCTGCTGTTGGTTGATCAAATAAAATGGCTGCCTAAAGGGAGCTTATTCTTCCTCCGCAGCAGCACAGATTGGGAGGAAGTTATGTATAGGCGCAGAGTGCGCTCTGTGCCCCTATACCTAACTTCCTCCCAGTCAATGCTGCCACGGAGGAAGAATGAGCATCGGAGGAGACTTCTTAGGAGTGCGCTCTGTGCGCCTCCTTAATGAGATCGGCTGGCCGCACAGATGTAGAAGTTAAGGCTGGCCGCAGTCACAGTCGTCTTCACATTAATATTAATGCGGCCGGCCGATCTCATTAAAGAGGCGCACAGACTCGGAGCGCACTCCTAAGAAGAAAAACAACATATAATTAATTTTTTTAAACAAAATGACAGGACAGGGGGAACATGAAAAAATAATGGTACATATGGTCAGCCTATTTAATAAGCATATCCCACTCAGGACTTTGTCCTACAGTGTTTATTCAGCGCAACAGTGCAAATCTGAGTAATTAAAAACATGTGAACCAGTCAGATGTGGATTAAAATAGTTGATAAAAAAAAAACATATTTCTCAACCAGCTTCACTGTTGGGAAATTCTTGTTACCTTAAGGAAAGCATGCTGTTGACAATACAGACCAATAGGAGGTACTTTTGTGAACTGATACTGCATCACATCTTCATGACCTAAAAAGACAAAACCTTTCTGAGTTTGTATACAGTTGGGCTGATTGGGCTATTGTCAAGACTCAGATTTGAAGTATGTCTTAATATTCAGTTTCTACTCATACCTAATAAAAAAAACTCTGCATAGTGGGAAGATAACTTGAAGTAAAGTGCTTGTGTACATAGTGAATATAATAAAAAGCTTTCTCAGCTATGTTTGCAGCAATTAGACAGAGGTGGGAGAGGAGAGAAGTGGCACACTGGCAGTGTGAGAGGTGGCACAGTGGAAGACACAGAGGTGACAATGATAGAGGAGAGATAGGTGGCAGTGGGAGAGAAGAGACGTGGCACAGTGGCAGTTGAGGAGCCAGAGGGGGTCAGTGGGGTCAGGTAGTGGTGGGAGAGGAGAGAGGTGGGAACAGTGGCAGTGGATGAGCCAGAGGGGGGTCAGTAGACACAGTGATGGTAGTGGGAGAGGAGAGAGGTGGGCACAGTGGCAGATG
Source organism: Nanorana parkeri (assembly GCF_000935625.1). Taxonomy (NCBI): domain Eukaryota; kingdom Metazoa; phylum Chordata; class Amphibia; order Anura; family Dicroglossidae; genus Nanorana; species Nanorana parkeri. The sequence goes on along the minus strand of NW_017308488.1, from coordinate 190,976 downwards.
AAGGGCTGGGGGGCAGTGGACACAGGGGTGGTGGGGGGAGAAGAGAGACATGGGCACACTGGCAGGTAGAGAGCCATCCAAAGGCTTCCAGCAGTGGAAGGATCGTAGGGGGAGGGGTCAAGTAAGCTCTATACCTCATAGCCAAAATGACAAGTCAAGTGAGCTCTGTAACCCAAACTGGGATGAGAAGTCAAGTGAGGTCTGTACCCCATAGCTGAGAAGAGAAGTCAGGTGAGGTCTGTACCCCATAGTTAGGATGGGAGGTTAGGTGAGGTCTGTACCCCATAGCTGGCTTGGGTGATATTCTGTGATAAACAAAATCTGTGCTAATGGAATAAAAAGGCTATCTGGAAAAACGGACTTGATAAAAGCCGCTAAACTCAGGAGGTAAAGCCTTAATAGTCTGTGAACAAAAAGGTACAGCGCTAAAAGCCTCAGTGATCTACACTCAAAGAGCATTTAAAGTGCAACACATGTGTAAATACATGTTATAAACAAAACACATGAAATAAATGTTCATAACCTCTTCATGAGGAACACTCAAAGTGCTAATAAGTGTAAAAATGTTTTCTTTCCCAGTGATTTAAAAATCCCAGTGTAACAGTGTATACATTTTCCAATTTGGTGCTTCTTTAGTGTGTTCAGCAGGAAGGATCCCCCTCAAGGGTATGCACTCACCGCAAAGTAAGACTGTAAATCAACAGAACTGCCAGACACGCTAAAATAGGAAATATTCCACACGTCCCTCTAACCCATTAGGATCCCATATTCATCTCTATTGAGACCTGCCATCCCTTGACAATGTCTTGGTGATGAAACGCGTCGGGGGCGGGCCTTATTTAAACATCACACTTTCAGTCTGGGGAGACGCAGTAATCGGCCGGCTGTTACTCTTTTAAATGTAAGTGTTTACTGTTTTTGCTTCAATAAATCTTTGCCTACTACACCATGAGCGTCTTTGCTCTTTTCTATTATGGTCCTTCAATGGAGATGAATATGGGATCCTAACGGGTTCGAGGGACGTGAGGACGTGGAATATTTCCTATCTTAGCGTGTCTGGCTGTTGATTTACAGTCCTACACAAGTGTCAGGATGTGTAAAAAAAAAAAAAAAACACAGTTGCTGATCTACACAACAAACAACTGCAACGTAATGTATTAGTGCAATATTTTGTTATGTACGCAACACCTTATTTTCTGACATGTGCCCCTCCTGAGACTAGACTCTGGATCTGCTCCTTGCAAAAAACGTAGAAGTGGGACCTCGGGTTGGCCGCTGGGGTATGCTGGCTGGGGCTGTGCGCACTGATATGGCTTAAGCCTTTTACTCGCGGTGGTACCTACTGAGATCAATCTCTGGGTGGACTTCAGGGCTGTGTGTGGGGAGGAGAGGAGGATTTCGTGACCTCTGTCTGCTGTATTCTCTTGCTCTCTCTTTCTTTGCCCTTTTTTTTCTTTCCTCTCCATCTACTTTTGGCTATTTCTTCGCCTTTCTACTTTTTCTTTTTTTTGCTGCACCATAACTGGTCATTTATTCTCTGGTCATTCCTTAAATTTTTGGCCCATTATTGCCATCTATAAGATGTCAAGGCAAGAGCTGGGTGCTAGGATAATTTAACTCCAGTGTGCATGTTACATCAGGAGTGGCTGCCCAATGGTGAAAGAGAGGGGATGTTGATCCAGGAGAAGAGGATGAAGATAAAGCACAAATATGTGAATGTGCAACTATGTAAAGTGCTGCGTTAATTGTCGGCGCTATACCTGTACTAAATAAATAAATAAGTTGGTAGTGCTGAAGGAGGTCATACTCACTGGTCTGCTACAATGTATGAAACATTTTATGACAAGCATTCCCACCACTCAGCCACATTACATTTCTACTTTAATTACATTTCTGGCACCTTTAAGGTTAAAATTCTAGCCTCTATGTAGTAGGTAAATCGGTTTACTTTCAAGCATTGGTGAGAGATGACATACTTTTAATACAGAATATAAGCACATTAATAGTTATAAAGAAAAGTGTAGCTTAGTGTTGCATTTATGATATTAAATATTTAACATCACATCCATAATTTAAAGGAACTGACCTTTAAATGGTTCAAATGCAAATACCGTATGTTAAAATTCTCAACTATGTTTAGGGAAATTATTAGAGATTCAGTGAGCTTTACTCATTTTTTTTTTTTTGTAAAGGGTAATGGAAAGTAAGAGGCAAGTCTCGGATTAACTTTTCCTATTTGTGAAAGCTTTTTGATGTTTTTTCTCTGTTTTATTTGCCTTCATATTTTTATGGAGATCCTTATGTTTTCACGGTGCTTTGAAATGATGTAAAGGATAAGGGGGAACTTTTTATCGGACTAATGACATGCCAGCATTTTTGTAATAGATTATACTTAAAGGAATGGCAGCTCCTTAGATATCTTTATTGTGGGGGTCTGCCTAAACTGCACACCCTGCCTTTAAAGTGCAACTGAACTCAAAATGTTTGCCATATTATAGGGATAATGTTGTTGTGTTAATTGTGCCTAAGTGATACCCTAAAAATTTGCCTTTTGGTTTGGAATTTCTCCTAAAAAAAATAGCAGTATATTTGAGCCCCATAACTGTAATCTGCACTGTGAGATTAAATTTGGGTATACACGCTTCCATTTCCTTCGTTCAACCTACCAGCTGAACGAAGAAAATAGAACAGATTCCTCCATTCATGCTTACATGCTTACAAGTGTTGATCCAGGAATTTCCTGCTGTTTCTTCATTGACTGCTAGCTCTGTTCGGCCAACGATTTTCCGACCTTCACCTTCCATCAGCTGATTGAAAGGATGACGGTTGGAAAGGTGCAGACAGCGGCACCTACGCATCCAATTTTGGACAGTTCATTAAGAACTGTACTCCTTGCTGGAGGCTCTGATATGAGCGTGCAAAGCCCCAACTTTTCCAAGATGGCCTCCTACACACAGAGACACAGAGCAGAACAACACAAGTCAGTAATAGGGAAAAGGTCAGCTGCAGGGAGAACACAGTCAATACTGGTGACTAATCCTTTGTCCTCCACCTGTTTTTTTGGGCATTAGCTTCCGAGTTGAGTTCCTCTTTAAATCTTTAAATTGAATCTTTGTTCTTCGTTATGGGAGCACGGTGTTGTCACCCTAAGCTGCACTACTGATTTGGATTAAAGATGCCTCTCACTCTTATCATCTATTGATTTGAGATGGTTGTTTAATGGTTCATAGAAGTTCATAAAGCTGATATCAATGTTTTAGATTTCAGTTTGGTGCACTTGACGAGGCCAGAAGATTACTAACTGGATAGCCAAGTATTCTCTGTAATTGCCTGAAAAACTAGTGCAGTACCCTCATCTAAGCATTACATTTTTGTTCAGTTTAGCTATACTCTCAGCTACAGTTTCTTCTTGTCTATAAAGCAAAGAGTTTTTGAGTAGGCAGTGAAGGAGAAATACTGGGGGTTTTTTTGTCTAGATTCTAGAACACTCGTGACTGTTTCATCATCTAGTGGATTTGGCAATTGACCTTTGTCTCCTTCATTTCTTCTAAAACCAACCTGTACATATGGAATTGCTTAGTCCATATATTGCTCCATGAAAGTCTAGCATTAGCTTTCTAACTCTAACTAGAATCATTTGCATAAATTAGTGTACTTCTTTTATTTTTCTGGATGCACCCAAGAAATACAAAATATAAAATCTCAGTGTGCCTATTTTATACACTTAAAGGTAAACTCCACTTAAAATAAAATACAAATGATATATCATATATAATCGCTGCACAAGCCACTGCGTGAGTTAAGGTAATTTGCTTTCCATTTACAGCTGCAGCAGCTGTAATTTTTAGAGGTGCACCGAAATGAAAATTTCAAAACCAAAATGGAACCGAAATGAAAAAAAATGTCAGGCAAAAACCGAAAATGTTTTTTTCTAACTTTTTTCATTTATTTTTATTAAATATTTTAATTTTGTATTTATTGTTGGGGGCTTTGGGGAAATATTAGGGGTCTAAACAGACCCCTGATATTTATCTTTTAAAATAGAAAAAGGGATTGAGGACACAGAGCCCTCAATCTCTTTTTCTGCATCCCCTGTTATAAATGAACAGGAAGCCTGAGTACTGAGTGTTCCTGTTTATTCATAACTTGTGGAGATAGTATGTTTACCATGTCCACAATCATGAATAAACAGGAAGTGATGTAGATGACTTCCCAATCATTCATAATTGAGGACACAGAGCAGCGCCCTGCGGGGAGGAGAGAAATCACAGATGCACCGCTATTTTGGCCAAAAAATTACACTTGACATTTTGGAAGCAAAAACACAATTTTTCCCCAGAAGGGGATCCCACCATTATTCCAAAGTATGCAACACATTTTCATAAAAGTGTATTTATTTTAAATATACTAAAAAATGCACACATATCAAAAACATATCAAAACACAAACACACTGTAGTGTGGATTTGGATTCTGCTCATTGGTATTGCTTTTTCCTCCTGAATGAGGATCAAAAGATCGAAGTGATTTAGCCGTCAAACATAACGAAACTTAATGATGAATGCAATGAGTTCAGGAGACAAATAACCTTATCTTGGCTTTCCTGTTCGCTGTAGATATAGGCTTTTACTGGACAGCTGCTCTGGTTCGTTTGTTGGCTGTATCTCACTCAGAGAAAAAGGAGATCCTCTTTAGCTGGATCCAATGGTGTATATATGAAATTTTGCCAAAAGTGCCATTTTCGGCCGATATGTTTCTGCGGCCAAAATTTCAGTGCATCCTTACCTTATTACAACAAAAAGTCCACCAGCTGATTATAATAAACTCAGGCCCTCCCATTCAGAAATCCATTTGGAGAGGACATAGTAAAACAAACAGCTATTTATTTAGAATAGAAAAGAGTAGGAGTCTGAATCAAAGCTTGATACATCCCTGCAATATTGTTCACCCAGAGCGGATTGATTTTTTTCTCAATAAAATGGAGTTACTCAGTAAAGATTTTGTTGTGCATTTGGAAAAAGTCAAAAGAATAAATTATAGCATAGTGTAAGTAACTACTGAAAAAAAAAGTTTTGAAGTACCGTACATCTAAAGCTGAAAAAAAAAAAAGTGAACTCCCTTGGGGACACAGACAGCAAAAAAACTGACAGGACAAAGGTCCTTAATAGTGATGGGCCTTTGGGTCTTGGTCGTTGGTGGTGCACTACACCTAGAACCATACTTTAAGATGGCAGAATAATCGCCCACAAAGTTGGGCAGCCTAGGAAGTTTTCCGAATCCAGAGATCCCCGATCTGTTCGTTGACATCAGCATCAGGGGGATTGATAGCTGCTGCTGATCCAGGACTGATTCATTTTTATAAATGTCAGCCAGTCAACGGAGTCTGTGGACAGACGCACCCTTTTGTCTATCACAAATCCTCCAGCAGCACTGAACATTCTTTCTGAAATGCACGCTGGATGCAGGGCAACCCAGTAGCTGCATGGCATATTGGCTAAGTTCTGGCCAGTGATCCATTCTCAAGACCCAGTAAGCAAGTGGATCGTCTGCTGGAAAGCTCTCCGGTCTGCTCTTGCCCCTAGGTAATCCTGCCCTATCTGATGCAGACGCTGGTGATGGGTGCCTAAAGTTAACATCCCTGGGCGCCGAGGACTGAAAACATTTCTGAAGGCATCAGTCAGGCAGCCCCCTTCTCCACCACTCTTCCTTTGACCAACCGAAGCCTCAGAAGCACCTCTTTCATGACTTAGCCCAGCAGTGTCTGGAATGGTGTTACACAGGTTTCTCTTCAAAGCGTCCTCCAGTTGTTTCATCCTGTACTCCCTCTGTGAGCGCAGGATGAGCTCTGCATCTTTACGCTTGTAGCGTGGAACAAGAAGGGTTGCCAACCAGTAATGATCCCTCTCCTTGATACCACGAATCCTGGGGTTCTGACACTACCTCCTCCCAGTCTACGTACTACTCCTTGGGTTTCTGGGGACAGAAAACCCTCCCTTGAAGACTGCCTTATGCCATCCTCTGCTTCAATGCCCCAACAGCTGAAATAATTCTCCCCTCCTCCTCTTCCTCCTCCTCTTGTGTGATCTGCGGACCCGTAGGAATGGTGTCTGTGTAAAGGGGGCCTTGAGAGGTAAGGAAAGTCTTCCTCTTCCTCCCGCTGTTCTGCCTCAATTGCCAGATCAATAATTCCCCGCAGAGTGTGCTCCAGCAGGAACACGAGGGATTGTGTCACTGATGCATGCATTGTCCCTGCTCACCATCCTAGTTGTCTCCTACAGTGCATGTATCCTTTATCAGCAGCCACTGATGTGGGGGAAAAAAAGTCAAGGTCCCCTGAGCCTGTCCTTGTGCCATACTCACACAGAAACTTGTTGATGGCCCTCTGCTGCTTGTGCAGGCGCTGCAGCATTGCCAAAGTGGAGTTCCACCTGGTGAGTATGCCACAAATCAGACGTTTGTGGGGAGGTGAAATTCCCTTTGAATTTCAGCCAGACAAACACTTGCTGGGTATGACCGACTGAAATGGCTACAGACTTTTCTGGTTTGCCTCAGAAGATCTTGCAGCCCTGGGTACCTGGTTAAGAAACGCTGTACCACCAAATTGTACAACCTATTGCCATTTGCAAAAGCTCAAAGCCTGTTAACACGGGCCCTTATTCTGCTCAGCTGGGTCTCCTGTTGACTGAATTCTTAGGCATAGAAAAAGAAAGGTGGAGCAAAAAGAACAGTCCTAACCTGCAGCGCATAAGGTAAGCAAACAACTCAAACAGAAGGGAAAAAAGAGGACAAAAGAGTCACAAAAAAACTAGAATGGATTATTTGTGCACACCTCTATGGGATTGAAGCAGCTCCCCTTTCCCTTTCTTTTATTCAGATTATTCCAAATTGGGCCAGCTCCCAGTATACTGATTATTCAATGTGGAGGGAATGACATATGCAAATTTTAATATCTTAGATTTTCTTTTCCAAATTAAAAGGGATACCATTTTTTTCATTATCATTTTTCAGAACTAATCCCCCAGCTAGCTTGCTTTTCCTCTCCTTTTTCCAATCCATTCAAGAACAACTGATCAGGAATCAGTTAAATAGAGTTTTGGAGAAGTTAATGCCTCTTATACTGTATGGCAGTGGTGTAACAACCGGGGGGGCAGGGGGGGCACTTGCCCCGGGCGCAGGACTGAGGGGGGGCGCCGTCACGACCCCCGCTAAACGAAGCCCCTGGCTCCTCCGCCTTCCCCGCTATGCTAATAGCGTATCTTGTCAGAAGCTGCACACTGCGCGCGTCAGTTTAAGTAGTAACCAGCACACGCTGTACGCAGCTTCTAACAGGGTGGGAGACGGGAGGCTACACTTGATGGTGGATCCAGGGATCATGGGGGCGAAAAAAAATGTTCTGCCCCGGGCGCCCATAACTCTGGTTACGCCACTGCTGTATGGGGCTTCTCTTTTCAACAATTAACTTGAAGGTGGTTTAGAAGGTTTACATAAACATGATGGGAGTACATAAGTTTTCCTATAGCATTAGAAATATTTAATTTAGGACTTTAAACCCGTATTGAAAAAATGGCGGTTAGGAGTGATAACAGTACTGCTGTAGGTCAAGCCTGGCTGCTAGGGGAATGCAATAAGCTATGATTTTTATGAGTTTCTGGTATTTATTGCTTGAGTCTTAATGGCTGAGCAATTTTATAATTAATATTTATGGATGGATGGTTATAAGTAAATTGTATATTTAAAGACATAAACGTGTTTTCTGTGTAAATAAAAAGATTAAATGTGGTTATAGAATACTGTCAAGGAATATTTTCAATTTAACTGAGGATGATTTCTTTACAGGCTACTGCAATGAAGCAATGTCATTCTAGAAAGTTATACAGTAATAGCTGTATATTTATTTGGACAAAACTCCCACAATCTGGGGTCTAGTTTAGGGGAAACTATCACTGGGCTATAAGGAAGATGCTGAAACTTTAACATAGAGATCTACAAATCTGAATGTGTGTGCATGCATCTGCATTTGTGTCATGTACCGTATATACTCGAGTATAAGCCGTCCCGAAAATAAGCCAAGGTACCCAATTTTACCAAAAAAAACTGGGAAAAAGTATTGACCCGAATATAAGCCGAGGGTGGGAAATGAGGCAGCTAATGGTAGATAGATACCAATAAAATTACATTAATATTTATTTAAAAGAAAAATAACCTAGCTCTGTAAGTGGAAAAGGGGGTACAGGGCTACATATCATGTACTACGGATCATTTAACCCATTCATATTAGCAGAGGATAATTGTAAATCTATTGTTCAGTGCATTCTATATGTAGTATATAGTACATGTACATATAGAGTGCCTGCAACAATACATTTACAATGATCCTCTGCTAACATGAATGGGTTAAATGATCCATAGTACAGGGCTACATACAGATCATTTAATACATTCATGTTAGTATAATTGTAAATGTATTGTCTGCACTGTATGAGCAGTATATACTCCATATAGAGTATATACTGCTAATACAGTGCAGACAATACATAATTGGTTACTGTAATAAATCCCCCCAAATCTCCCCTCACTTACTGTGATTCACTGTGCCGGAGCAGGGACGAGTCAGCGGCGCGCTGGTCCAGTGGGAGGAGCTCCAGGTGGGGTCCTAATTTAGCTGACTTAGAGGTGCCTGCCCGATAATTACAACCCCACCTGGAGCTCCTTTCGTCTGACCAGCGCGCCGCTGACACATCCCTGCTCCCCTGCTGTACTGGCGCTGCGGGATTTTTTTTCTTTTCTTCTTACTTACCTCGCCGAGCGTCGCGTCACTGCTGCTCCGGTGGGCGGCGCTCCGAGCGGGGTCATCTGGCAGTCTCCGGCCACCTAAATTAGGACCCGGAGACTGCCAGATGACCCCGCTCGGAGCGCCGCACACCGGAGCAGCAGTGACGCGACGCTCGGCGAGGTAAGTAAGAAGACGCGCTGGCGCTGACTCGAGTATAAGCCGAGGGGGGGGGCACTTTTCAGCCAAAAAAATGGGCTGAAAATCTCGGCTTATACTCGAGTATATACGGTATATGCAATAAAAAAAAACCTTGTGTGTTGTTGCTTCTTCACCTAGATGAATGCCTTTCATAGAGAGAATCATTTTCTCAGCTCAGTAAAATTTGAAGACATTAAGTAAGATTTCTCCATGCAACCTTAGGAGCTGGAAGAAACCTTCACACCACTTTATTCAAGAGGCAATCACTGTGAAGGTATTCATAACCAATCTGAATTGACAGGAAATTAGATGAGCAGCTATAGGACTCCATCTACGAAATTGCTTCAGGGCATTATTTTTAATATAGATTTTCAGTCAGATTTATAGTCAATCAGTATTCTGCATACACAATCCAATTTTCTGCTAGTTTGCATTTATTCATTTGAATAAAACAGTACCCAAATGATAGGCAATTAGGCATATTGTTAAAGAATAATAAAGAGATGTAAATATATATATATATTTTTAATTAAAATTAGATTTAATTCTAATTTGCGTTGATGACACGGAGAAGAAGGCCCATTTAGACTGTTGCATTTTAAAACACATGTTCTGGTGTAAACGACGTCTGTCGTGGTTCGTGGTCTCACCCCCAAATTACAGTGCTGCAGTGCGTTTTTAAAAAGTTTTTTTTTTTCTGTGTTTTAGTGTGTTGGGAGTGTCATCGAAGTCAATAGCAATGCATCAAATGCATAAAACATGTATTTTGATGAACTGGGGATGAGTATTAACAAGTTTTGCTCAATGCTGTTAACCCTATCTACGCCAAAATTTGAAAGTAAAAAACGCATTCAAAAATGTCAAAGCATGTCAAAATGTATGTACAAGCACAAAGGAAACACACATGTCGATGCAAAATAAAGCACCTGCCAAAGGGTGTATTAACACCAGATGCATTGGGGTTGTGCTGGCCATTCTTTTCCAATGCAGCCGCAATGCAAGGTATTTTGCCTTGTCGTGGACGGGCACAGTTCAGACCAACGTTGGAACACGTGGTCTGCACTGAAAATTAGTATGGCATGCAGTAATTGATTTCAGCACAGCGGGATCTGATGCAGTACAACCGCCTCCCACCACTCTGTGCTCATAGAACGTAATTAAATGTCACTTGTGACATTTGAATACAGATCTAAAAAAAAAGAAAGAATCTGTGATGTGCCGGGATCAGTGCATCGTTACTTTGTGATGTAGCGCAGCAGCTGGTGTGAATGAGTTTTAAAATGCACCACTACACTCATGCATAGATCTAAATGGGCCTTTAAGATGACCATTCCGTAGTAATGCCTTCTCTGACCTCTACGTCAGTGAATGACATAGTGAACAAGTGAAAGAAACTGTCCCAACACATCCTTTCAAGTTTGTAAACTTAAATCACTTCCTGGTCCTTTAAATATGCTGTACTTTAACCCCAATAACGTTTCAATCTGTGCCAATGGGGTAGATGGCCAAGAAGTATGCCAAAAACTTCAAGCAATACTACACTTCTAAAGGTCACCTGCAAATAAAAAGTTGCTTTTTGTGTCTTGATATGTTCTGAAATGTGCAGTACACCATTCCTTTTGATAAACTACGATAGGACAGGTTTTGTAGGGAAATATTTACTTTTTAAACAAACAGCAGTATTTTAGGCCTATTACAAAACACTAATGTAATTTAAATGCAGATTTGGAATATAAAAATTGTGCTAAAGTTTTTTAACCAATTGTGGAACAGTTTATATGGCAAAATATTTAGGGAGTTATTCACTAAACAGCCAAAAGAACCAGCTGTAGCTTCAGCTGATCCTTCGGCTTTCTTTAGCCACCTGTGCCCTTTGGTTCAGTTGAACCGAAGGGCTGCTGTACAGGCTATTCGCAAGGGCCGGCCGGCGGAGCCAGCTGTGATCTCATGGCTTGCTCTGCCCAGTTGTAATGATAGATCAGCGTCCCCAAATGACCTTGGGATGCTGATCTGTCATTAACCTTCCTGGCAGTAATCCCGAGTGTGGCTCGGGGTTAATTTTCAGTACCAAAAGCAGTAACTCCGAGCCACACTCGGGCGTCTTCCGGGTTCCTTCCCTGCGAGCACCATCATCGCAGGGGGCAGAACCCGCGAGAAATTCAAAAGTAAAAAATAGAAGAAAAAATACTTTGATAATCATAGGGAGGTTAAACAATAACTGGGCGGAGCTGGCTGTGATGTCACAGCGGCTCCGCCCAGTTGTTATTTATTGGCTGGGACCTGCTGGAACACTCTGGCAGGTGCCTGCCAATAGGAAACAATTGGGTGGAGCTAGCTCACTGCTAGCTCCACCCCATTTTTTTCCTTTTCTTTAACCTCCGTCCGCCCGTTAAGAAAAAACGGACGGACAGCTGACATGCATCAGCGGGTTGCCGTCTCCAGACAGCATTTTTCTCGCGCGCCCCCTAGCATGCGCGCACAGGCAGGAAAAACCTGCTCGTTTTTCCAGCCGTTAACAGCTGTTTCACATAGATCTTTGCTTCATCAGCTTCGTTTGGGGTCCCCAGGTGACATTAGGGGTCTTAGGGACCCCTAATGTCTCCATAAAGAGGACCTGCCAGTGTGCCTTTGATAATATATAGGGGGATTGTATCCCCTATGTAATAGCAATAACAATAAGTGTAAAAAAATAAATATATAAATTAAAAAGTAAACCCCCCTAAAATGTTTAAGTCCCCCCTCCCCTTCGTTTACGCACATATAAACCTAAATGTGCGTAAGATGCGTCAGCGCACGAAAACGACAATTGCGCTAGACATGTTACATATCGACGTGAATGTCTGAGTGAGAGCAATAATTTTAGGGCCATCAATCACTCATAACACTAAACTGATGAGCGGTAAAAGCTTTTAAAGTGTCGCCTATGGCCAATATTGGGTAATGTAGTCTTTTGAGGTTTCGCGCTCGTGCACAATTTTAAGGCTTGACATGTTTGGTGTCTTTTTACCCGACATGACCCCGTCTTTTATATTTTACCAAAAAAATTGATAATACATGTTTTAGAATTTAATATAGGGGAAACAGTTTTTTTTTCTGTATATTTTCCTTAATATAGTAAAAAATAAAAACCCCAGTGGTGATTAAATGTCAGTCAAAGTACCGCAGCGCTGAATACTGAAAAATGGCCTGGATGGGAAGGGGGTTTAACACCGCGGACTCCAAGTGATTAAAATATATTTTTTTTCATTTCCCTATTTTTATATTTTTATAATTTTCAAAATAATTTTTCAACCTTTTTTTTTTCTCCTTCTTTGCACTTATTTCCTATTCTGCTGGGTACTTCAGAGGTACCAAGCAGAATAACCAAGCTGAATGCCACTCGGCGGCATTCGGCTATTCACTTACTGCCGTTCGGCCCCTATAAGAATAGGGGCAAATGGCAACGAGTGAGCTGCCGGAGCTTTGGCTCAGCAGATCCAGATGTTGGATCGGCTGAGTCGAAGTCCCTCTGCGGAAGGCAGCTGATGTACGGCTGATTTTAGCAGATGTACGGCTGAAAGCAACTGTACTGAGCTGGAGTGAACAGCCAAACCTCGTTCGGCTCACTTCACTTCTGCTCGGTTATTCACTAGGCTGCCTTTGCTACAGTACATTGTATTGTAAAACTGAGAGGCCTTCTGAGACGCACAAAGCACAAATTCATAAAAATAACTGGACAAGATTTAAAGGAAAACATTGCAGCCCACTACCCAAAGATGTTGCCACACCACACTACCACCACTACATGACAAGTCTCAAATCTACACAACAAACCCGGGGATCACAGGTGACATCATTGAACAAATGTGGTTATTACCTGGATCGCTGGCTGTTTGTTTGCATTCAGCAGGCAGTGATCTGTCATTTAGTGGTGGTAGTGTGGTGGGGAAGCATTGCTTGTGCCAGTGGAGAAACGTTGTCAGCCAGCTGGAAAGCATGGTCGGGTGATGGGTTCTTGTGTAGCGATGGGCCGAATAGGCCCTAGTTCGGTTCGTATTCGAAGTCGAACGTCCGAATTCGAACTCAATGCAAGTCAATGGGGGTAGAACTGTCAAAAACGATTATTGTCCTTTTTAAGAGGGCTTATATGCAAGTTATTGGCCATAAAAGGTGTATGGGGATCCGGGGTACTGCACTAGGGGACAGGAATCAATGAAAAAAAAAACGTTTTTAACTGCTTGAAGACCAGGTGTTTAAACCCCCTTCCTGGCCAGGCCATTTTTCAGTATTCAGCGCTGCGGTACTTTGGCTGACGTTTATTCCATCATGCAACGCTGTACTGAAATGAATTTTATACCATTTTTTGGGCACAAGGAGAGCTTTTATTTTGGTGGTATTTAATCACCACAACAGGTGTTCTTTTTTTCATTATGTTAGGAAACCTTTATTATTACCCAGTTTTTTGGTAAAATATAAAAGTCGGGGTCACGTTGGGTAAATAGACACCAAACATGTCAAGCTTTAAAATTGCGCGCACCCGCGAAATCGCAGAAAACTACCATACCCAAAATTGGCCACAATGAGCACCTATCGTTACCCCATACAAGCGATCCGCCGGCTCTACAGCCGGCAGATCGCTTGTATGTTAACAAGCATCGCTGCCTGTTTTTAAATATCGGGCATTCCCCGCTCGCGAGGGGGCGTGTCTGAGCGGACGTCTAAAGACGCCCGCTCAGATCTAGAGAGCTCCCGGCCGGCCTGGAGGTAGTTAAAGGAGCAGTGATTTTAACATCACTTAAAAGGGTAACAATAAAAATGGAAGATGCCTTCAAATATCGTGCCTGGGGGATCCCCTTAACCTGCCTGTAAAGTGGCAAATCTGTACGATGTATACAGTAGAACCTGCTGCAGCAAAACTGACATTTCTAAAGAAAAAAAAAAATTACATTTTGTTTTTATCCTTAAAGTGTGCAGTTCCCCTTCCCAAACAATACCAGACCCTTTAGGTCTGGAAGGAATGTTAGGGGGGGACCACTTTTTTTTTTAAAGCGTAGGGTTCCCCATAAAAGTCATACCATACCCTTTTGTGTAAAAAAAAAAAAAAAAAGTGTGTGCTGTTCCCCTTCAAAGTCATTCCTTAAGGTCTGGTAGGAATTTTAAGGAGGAACCCCACCCCAAAAAAGGGGGGGGGGCATGGGGTCCCCCCTAAAATTCCATACCAGACCCTTGACCGGAGCATAGGCCTGGCAGGGATGGAAAGGGGGGGGGCGAGTGAGTGCCCCCTCCTCCCTCCCACACCAGGCCACATGCCCTTGGCACTGGGAGGGTGCTTTTCCAGAGCCACCCCCTGGAAAAGCACCTTGTCCCCATGCCGATGGGGACAAGGGCCTCTTCCACACAACCCTGACCCCGTGGTTGTGGTGGTCTGCGGGCGAGGGGGCTTGTTTGCATGGGGGTACCACTTTAAGGGAGCACCCAGATGCCGCCCCCCTTGTAAATTTTTATTTGTCATCGTCGCGGACAGCGCTGGACGCCGTGATTGACTATGGATTACATCGCTGGATCCATTTTTATTTTTTTTTTAAATAAAAGACTTGTCTGGACTTTTGAATAATAATTTTATTTAACCCTTTAGTTATTGGGTAGAGGTACAATTTCCCCTTACTCATTTACAAGGGGGGCCTTTGTTTTGAAAGGAGTTTTATTTAGATTGCTATAATTCCCTCCATAAACCTCCACATCCTTTTTCGGGGTCAGGATGTGGGGAAGAGGCCCTCGTCTCTCAAGCCAAGGCAAGGCATGGGGGTACCACTTTAATTAAGAGAGCACCCAGATGCCGCCCCCCTTGTAAATGAGTAAGGGGTACTTGTACCTCTACCCATTCACTAAAGGGTTAAATAAAATTATTATTAAAAAGTCCAGACTTTTGATAAAATCCTTTATTTGGGAAAAAAAACAAGACATGTTTTTGACAAGTCTTTTATTTAAATAAAATGGATCCAGCGATGTAATCCATAGTCAATCACGGCGTCCAGCGCTGTGCACGACGATGGCGACTTGACAAAATAAAAAATAAAAATAATAAAAAATAAATAACGACAACCGCCGTCCCGTCCTCACCCCGCGGTGGGCAAAGTCTTGTACCTGACCTGTGGTCAGATGCAAGCCTTTACCCAATCAGAGCTTCACAAGGTGCATTGCCTTGTGGGATGTTGTGCGGTCAAACAGACCGTGAACATTCCACAAAGTTCTTGCGCTCGGCGAATGCACAAACTAGTGATGTTCGAGTCCAACTTATGTTCCACTCGAACATACAGCCCATCCCTATTCTTGTGCATGGCAATGGATCTTTATTGAGGTAGTGCAGTGGGGAAGCATCATCGAGTCATTGTGTTGTCAGGGAGGACATCAATGCTGGATGATGTAACTGTTGATGGGAGACATTGTATATATTTTTTTTCTTGTCAATTGTTTAAGGAGTTTTCATGGTGTGAGTTTATTTAAATTTTCACTTTTTTTTGTGAATGAAAACTAGTGGCAGGGATCCCAAGTTATGTCATTGACCATGTTTTGTCACAAAGGATCCATGGGTGTTTACATTCTAGCAGCCAGTGATCTGTCATGTAGCGGTGGCAGTGTGGCGGGGAAGCATCGCCGTTGGTGAGCCAGTGGAGGAACGTTGTCAGTCAGCGGGAAAGCATCATCGGGCGCTAAGTTGTTGTGTTTAGCAATGGATCTTTATCACTGGATAACGTGATTGTCGATGGATTTACATCAGGAAAAAACCCTGTGCTCATTCCTCCTGGGTGGGGACAGATATCTTGAAAGGAGTTTTATTTAGATTGCTATAATTCCCCCCATAAACCTCCACATCCTTGATCAGGATGTGGGGAAGAGGCCTTCATCTCTCAAGCCAAGGCTTGGCTCATTGGGCCAAGGTGTTTTGCAAGGTAGGGGAGGCTTTGGCGCTCACCCCTTGCAAAGTAGCCCCAAAGTTGACAGCATGTAGACTGGTATGGTACAGGAAGGGAGGCTGCATGGTTGCCCAGCTCCCCATGTCTTTAATTTAACAATAGCCTTTAAAATATGCAAACCCTCGCTCCCAACTATACTGTTTGGGGTACACACACTGCATCCCACATTTTATGACCCGTTCATAAAATAAGGGCTGCAGTGCGTAGCCTGCATTGCCCCATGCTTAACACTGTAGAATGAGTTCCATAATTGGAGGAGACTATGACAGCTGCTTGTTGAATTGACTGAACATGGGTGTTATTTGATTTAGGCCTATTTTACTTTCTAAAAATCCAAATAGATTTGACTCAATGCCCACTGGAAAGAGAAGTTTCAAACAACACATTTTATAGAGCGTATGACTTTGTTTTTACACTAGCAACAGGTCATTTAAATGTTTTCCCATATCTTTTTGTAACCAGCACCTTTTCTTTTTTAAAACCGGTAGAAATGTTTCTTTATTACATATTTTATTTGTACAACTGCCTACTTCCTTGGAAATGCTGTATAACTTAAGTTAACACATTGCTTAGCATTACAACACTGTAAAGGAAAATTAAGTTTATGGTTGAGGTATGGATAAAGGACATTAATGCACACTGCATAGATTTCACTAACAATTTAGTGTAATATTGTCTATCGCCTGAATATTACTATTGTCATGTCACCAATAGTAAATACTAGGTCATTGTAGCGCAGACACAAGGGGTGGGGTTTGAATTATGATAAATACCTATGGGAGGAGTCACAAACATATACAGTTTTTTGGGGGAATGCTTATGTCTCCAACCATCCATATATCATGTTGATTGAGCAACAGATGCCCCCATTATCTAGCCCCCAGAGAATTACATATAGAGAAGAACATTGGGGCTTTTTAGCTAGTAGGCACAACAACGAATTCAAAATGTTTAAAACTTTACATTTATTGATACATATTAAAATCGATATAATACACACAAGGATCTCCTATAAACCCACACAAAGATATAGCATAACAAAATGATACAAGCATTTCTCAATGCGGGGCGGGATAGATTTAAGTTCAGAGTCTGATTAGACTTGCAATGTATATCAGAAATGTGACCAGCACACCAGTGGATATTGTCTAAAAATAAAGCGTCTTTTATTCACACATATTTGTCACATAAAAAATTGCAACGTTTCGGGGCCGCGCAGGGTCCCCTTTTATCATATATATGCATCATTATTTTTGTATGTATTTATCTTGATGATTTTTAGAGCTTTAACTGCTTCCTAGATCTGAGCGGGCGTATTTAAATGTCCCGTCAGCCACTCCCACTTGCACGCAGGAACATGCCCAAATTTAAAAACAGGCAGCGACTATAAAGCTGGCGGATCGCTTGTATACAGTTCCAGTCCGTGTGCCCCCACCTCCGCAGCCCCCCGCTGGTCCCGGACTCCGCTGTGCATGGTGCAAGCCCGCTACCAGAATGATGGCTTTGTGACAGGGGATCAGCGGAAGTGATGTATATTACATCACTTCCGCATTCTTGTGTCACTCTCCAGCTTCAGAAAATCAGGGATACCGGCACTCCAGTAGTAATGCAAAACAACGCCTGAGGAAGGGGATCCTGTGTGACCCCCGAAACATTTGTTGCATCTTGTGTGATATGTTACCACGTCATTAAATAGATGTTGTTTTGCATTACTACTGGAGTGCCGGTATCCATGATTTTCTACATGTTCGTCAAGGCTGCCACCCGTTGATCACTGTGCATCCAGCTTCTTTCATTGCAGTGAGCGGTCAGGAGTGCGATGGGCTTATGGACTTTACTCTCCAGCTTCAGACGCTGGAGAGAAGCTGATGAAGCAAATCTCTGCTTCACCAGCTTCTTTGGAGTTTGCTAGGTGACATTAGGGGTCTTGGAGACCCCTGATGTCTCCATAAAGAGGGCCTGTTACATCTCTTTGCTATCACATAGGGGGGTTTCTTAGCCCCCTATGTGATAACAATAAAGTTACATGGAAAAAAAAATAGTGAAAAAAATTAAAGCTGCAAAAAAAAAAATCACACATGAAAAAGAAATTTAAATTTTTTATTTTTTTTTAATGTCCTTACCCATACAAACACGCATGCAAACATGTGTCGGGTGTGTATACGCGCGATAATGATTGCGCCCATTACGCCCACATGTTACATATCACCACGAGCATCGCAGTGAGAGCAATAATTTTAGGGCCATTAATCACTGATAAAGGTGCCCATACACCTTACGACCATCGCAAGACCTTTGTCTTGCGATAGTCGTAAGCTCATTGAAAGCTCGTACAATGTTCTTCTCTATATGTACTCCTGCTCTGAGGGGTGTGGTACAGGTGTGTTAGAGGGCTCACCAATACGTGGCTAACTCTTGCCTCCAAAAGGTGGCTTACTGTCTTATTGTCTATGTAAAGCTTTACTCTAAACCAGGGGTCTCAAACTCGATTTACTTGGGGGCCACTGGACACATTTTTTTCCCCCATGGGGGCCGCCGGTCAAATTTCATACTTCGCATACACAAATATGCGAACATAGAAATATGCACAACCCCCCACAACCAGAACTACAAACACTCATATACACACACAATAAGGCCCCATTTACACCTGTATGTTTAGGTGCGATTAGGGATTCCTGCATCAGGAACTTGCGTTTTCCTGCAGCAGAAATCCCTAGTCTGGTGTTTACAGGTGGCAACTGCCACCCATTTAAGTTAATAATCAGGTGACAGCAGCTGCATGTAAATGCCTGCACTTCGCATGTAATGGTGTGTGATATGATAACATGTAGTTATGAATCCATAATTGTCCCTGTATGCATCGATCGTGCATCTAGAGAGAATGATTTCTAACTACATCTTATCATATCACATTACATGCAGAGTCACATTTCCTGCTGCAGGAATACGCAAGTTCCTGACGCAGGAATCCCTAATCGCACCTAAAGATAAAGGTGAGAATATGCTCCCCCTTTCCGTGCTAACCCATAACCCTGCCCCCCCCACATAAAACAATATACTCCCCCTATGTTCTATGCTGCCCCCTCACACACACACATTTGAGACCCCTGCTCTAAACCATACTAAAATACACAATTCATATGACCTAAACACTTAACTATACTGCTATAAAGAAAAATGTTTTATCATAATATTAGTCATCACATTATAGTTGATATCGCCACATAACACACACAGGGACACTGGGGAACAAAACTAGCCACCCTCCAGAAGGAAGAACAGTGTCAGCACTAATTCAGAGATGATTTGAGAATCTACAGCTGAGTGATTCACAAATAAGCCACATTTTTGTTAAAGGAGAACTATGGGGTCAGTGTTTTTCCCCATAGTTCTCCTTAGGGTAACGGGAGGACACAAACTAGCGTCCTCCCGTTACCCTAAGCTCAGTATACCGCGAGCTGTATATACTGAGACGCCGCAGCCGGAGCGGATCCCGACGTAGATGACGGGATCCGCCCAGCTGCGTGAGTGACAGCTGGCTCTGCCTATCTAGAGGCAGAGCCAGCTGTACCCGCCCCCTCCCCCGTCCGTTCCGCCAGTCAGCGCTGGAGGATCGGAGAGGGGAATCCAGCCCCTCCCCCTGTCACGGCAGAGAGCCGTGACAGGATTGAGAGGTGAGCGAACCCGGTATGTGTTCGCTCACCTCCCGATCTACTGAGCCGACCTGTGACAGTCTCATTGTCACAGGTCAGCTAGAACTATGAGGTGAGTGGAAATCACTCATCTCATAGTTCTCCTTTTAATAGTTAAGGTACTTGAATGCATGTTTAAGATTAAACTGTCACTTCAATACATTTGTTACAATTGGCTAATCTTCTGATATGTCATACCGATGTCCTAATGCTCTTGGTGTCACAATACCACTTTTACTTTATTAAAATGTATCTGCGAAGGATCACAGCTGTGGATCTGGCTGCTAATGGCTTAACCAAGAAACAAGGATTTTAATGTGTGTCCAAAGTACAACTGGTTAAAGATATTCAATAAAAGAGATATTCCAGACAAAGGAAGTCTAATCAGTGGTGTATCTATCCCCATAGCAACTCACGCAGTCGCTATGAGGCCCAGCAGCGGTTAGCTCGGGGCTGACAAGTAAGAGGAGTGCAAGGAAAGACACCCCAACCAGCCCACCTCAGACATATAGTCTATAGAGTCTATGGTGAGATCTGCAGGGTAACTCTCAGGTGGGCTTTGAAGGGTCTCTGGTATATAAGGGGTCTCAGGTGGGTGCTGTGGGGTCTGTGGTGGGTTGTGCAGGGGTTCCAGGTGGGCTCTGCAGGGTATCAGGTGGGCTCTGTGGTTTCTATGGTGGGCTCTGCAGGATCACTCTCAGGTGGGCTGTGTGGGGTTTCAGGTGGGTTTTGCAGGGTCTCTGGTATGTGCTGGGTCTCAGGTGGGCTGTGCAGGATCCCAGTTGGGCTGTGCGGAGTCTATGGTGGGCTCTGCAGCAGTAGGCGGCGCAGTGATCTGTTTTACAGCTCTGACATCAGAGCCAGCAGGAGAAGAGCTGAAAAGAAGCAGACTGCACAGGCATGGGAATGTGTTCTTTTGTGGGGGGGTGGTTTGGGGGCCCCATACAAAATGTTGCTATGAAGCCCTGTGATTTCTAGTTATGTCCCTGAGTCTAATGTCTTGTTTTACTCCATACAATCCAAGTAATGTATAGTATTCAAAGGTACAACAACAGCATTGTTGAAGGATTATAAGTCCATCACACTCACATTAAATCACCAGGTTAACTCTCTCCTCAGCTACTGGCCTTAACATCACAATAATAAGAGAGAGTGTATAAGTATAAGGTAATGTGTTTCCATATATACTTACAGTTAGATGCTTTGGTTGCTGGTAGGGATGCACTAATACCGATACTATTTTTGGAGTACTCACGATGCTCCGATACCACCGATACGGAACTTCCGGTCAGATGGAGATTGAACATGGAGCCGGCTTCCCGGCAGTGGCTTCCTCATTGGCTGAGAGGCCGGCTCCATGCTGTGTGGCCGGTTCAATACCAATTGGCCGAGAAGTCAGCACCATGCTCCTGGAAGTACTGGTTTTGGTATTCGGTATCTGTGAGTACCGATACCAAAAAACTGGTATTGGTGCGTCCCTAGTTGCTGGTGGAAAAAAAAATGGTCCCCTGTGCATTCTTGCAGCGATGCCTAGGATGTTGTAGCAGAGAAGGAGGCTGTAGGTGTTGTAGGGGAGCGTACTGTGTGTTTAAATGATTAGCGAAACCTTGACCTGCTGAGTGGAAGTAAGAGTGCCATGTAACCATGGATGGAGAAAGGGAATGTAAGTTATATAGTTCGTGCAGCAGGATACAGGGGGTTAACACTGCATACAGTGGCTGTGAATCAAGATGAAGAGAGGAAGACCAACATGGTGAGGTTAATTATCTTGCTGATGCTGTGAGTCCAGGTTGGAGAAGGTTAAGGTGGGTGTTGATCTAGGATGGAGGAAGTAGTAGTCTTGCCGAGGCTGTGAGTGTTGAGTAGGGATGGTCCGCCGGTTCGATTTGAACATGAGTTCGAATCGAACATCGGCCGTTTGAGCGTTCGCCGAACGCCGAACTCTATGGGATGTTCGTAGTCTGTTTGACCGTGCAACGTCCCATACAGCAAAGAGCCCTTCGAAGCTCTAATTGGTTAAAGACTTGCATTGGAGTTGAAGGTATTTTTTTTTAAATCCGAAATTCGGATACTGAATCTGTTAACGGAATTTGTATTTCGTTTTGGTTGACCAATCAGAGGTTCTCTTCTGCTGCTGAGAGTTGCATTACAAATGCAGGAAATACGAAATTCGTATTTCGGATAAAAAAAACAACTACCACTCCAATATTAACAAAGGTATTTTGCTTTTTAGCTTCATCATAACGAATGTTCGTAAAGTTACGAAAATATAACCGCCACTAACGAAAATTCGTATTTCGTACGAATCCGAATTGAGTTCAGTTACGAATTACGTAATACAAAATAACGGATATTCCGAAACGAAACAGAACAAATTTTTTGACGGCGCACAAGTCTACCAATCAGGGCTCAGTACTCATTTGGAGCCATGATTGGGCAAAGTCATGATGACTCTGCCCAATCATGTCTCGCCTATCAGATGCCGGCAAACTACACAATTGGGCAGAGCTAGCTGTCACCGCTAGCTCTGCCCAATTGTTTATGTTTTGCCAGCATCTGTCAAAATGCCATTATGCAGCGGGAGACGGCGGGGAGCAGACGGGACGGCGGCTGGCGGGTTTACAAAAAAAAAAATTCTATTTATTTTCTATTGTTTTATTTTTTATTTCGTCGTCAATGTGGACAACACTGGACGCCGTGATTGACCCATGGATTACATCGGTGGATCCATTGTTTGTTTTTTTGTTTTGTTTTTTTTAATTAAAAGAATTGTCAAAAACATGTCTTTTTTTTTAATTAAAGGATTTTTTATCAAAAGTCTGGACTTTTTCATAACTATTTTATTTAAGCCTTTAGTGAATGGGTAGGGGTACCCCTTACTCAGTCACAAGGGAGGGGGGCAGCATCCCGATGCAAATAAGCCCCCTTGCCGGCAGCCCCCCACAACCACCGGGTCAGGGTTGTGGGGACGAGGCCCTTGTCCCCATCGGCACGGGGACACCCTCCCAGTGCCGAGGGCATGTGGCCGTGCCAGGCCTATGCTCGGATCAAGGGTCTGGTATGGAATTTTAGGGGAACTCCACGTCCCCCCCCCCATTTTTTGGTGTGGGGTTCCTCCTTTAAATTCCCACCAGACCTTAAGGGCCTGGTATGACTTTAAGGGATAACCCCACACACTTTTTTTTTAGTTTTTTTTTTACATGTTCCTTCATATATAAAAAAATAAAAACCCCAGTGGTGAATAAATACCACCAAAAGAAAGCTCTATCTGTCTCCAAAAAAAGGGTATAAAATTCATTTCAGTACAGCGCTGCATGACGGAATAAATGTCAGTCAAAGTACCGCAGCGCTTAATACTGAAAAATGGCCTGAATGGGAAGGGGGTTTAACCCCGCGATGTCAACTGGTTAAGTGATGTTAAAATCACTGCTCCTTTAAAAATTGTATATTTTTTGTTTATTTTTTTCATTGATTCCTGTCCCCCAGTGCAGTACCCGGACCTCCATACACCTTTTATGGCCAATAACTTGCACTATTAAAAGGGGACAATCATTTTCGAAAGTTCGACCCCCATTGACTTGCAATAGGTTCGAGTTCGTAGTTGAACTTTTCGGCCGTCGGGTGTTCGAATACGAGTGTTGAGATTAGTAAGTCCAAGGGTACAAGTCTGAGGCTAGAGAGCGTTATAGCAGAGCAAGGGAATGCTCAGCTTCTGCCACAATATTTGGACGCTGAGCATTTCAAATTTACTGGCTTTAATTTGACAGCCGGGTGGGAGGGAGAAGGAGCGGACTGACGCCGAGGGAGTGGGCAGCACTGGACGTTCCCAGAGCAAAGCCAGGTGAGCTTATTACACTTGATTAAGACATGCCCAATTCTGGAATTCTGGTTTTAACAGTCAGCTTTGCCAGGAAATTACTGATTTTGCTGTTGCAAAATATTTGCCATATCAAAACCTCTTAATTTCTTTCATTGAGATGCTTAGGCAAAAAAAAAGAGGGTATTTAGAGGGTGTGTTTTTTTGAGTTGTTTGGCTTATTTCATTTTTTTTCCTTTTTTGTATTTTTTTTTGTGTATATTTGATCACTATTTGTTTACTGTTTTTATTTTTTTAATTTTACTTATTTTACTACTGTCTTTTTTTTTCTGTCACTTAGAACAAGTAAAATACTAGGATTTACAGGACAGGTCCAGGACAGTGGAAAGGAGATTCCCTAACCCTCAGCAGTTATTTAAATTCTATTGCACCCTTTAACGCCACTTTAATTTTGCCTTCCAACTGGACTACAAAGCATTTTGCCAAAATGGTAAGTCTCCAGATTTTCGCAAACATTTTGAGGGAATAAAAACTCTACTTTTTACTCTACTTGTTACCACTGTGCTATTCTTTATGACAGTTCCTTTTATAACATTTGATTATCCAATCCCATCCTCATTTTGATGATCAAAATATACAAGGCTAAGAACTGGATCAGGCCATTTAGGCCTACCCTAAAGGGGATGTATGAGTGCTTCAAGCATGGATACGTGCACTCTTCTCCTGCTGTCATAAAGCATGTCGGTGTATGCGCTCTGGAGAGAGGAGTCTGCTATATACAGGGCCCAGTAGGAAGAGAAGATTAACAACACCCAAGAAGCACACCAGTGACTCATCATCTTCCTGTGGTTTGATGCTGCTGATACCTTCCCTGCTTTTTTCTGGTTTTGAACCTAGACTATTCTTGAATCTCATTTGCCTGGCATATGATTTCTCGCTTTGGATCAGACTGAGCTTTGTATTTGACCTTGAACTCAGTCTTGACTTTGGCTCTCTTTGAATATTAAGCTTTTTATACCCTGTACCCATTAACTCATCTCTTGGATCCTGTCTGGCAGTCACAACCTGGTCACATCTAGTGATGAGCGGAAAACCCTCGTGTATGGTTCGAATTCGAACTTTTGAACATGGGATAGTGTTGAACTTGAACTCAATGCAAGTCTGTGGGTGTAGAACTTTGAAAATCAAATGTCTCCATTTTGAAGCCTTATATGCAATTTATTGGCCATAAAAAGTGCATGGGGATTCGGGTACTGCCCTGGGGGACAGGAGTCAATTAAACAAAACTTTAAAATATACAGTTTTTAAATGAGCGGCGATTTTGACATCACTTAAAGGGAAACAATAAAAATGAAAAATTCCTTTAAACATCGTGCCTCGGGGGGGTCACCTTCAACTGCCGGTAAAGTGGTACATCAGTACGATGTATAGAACCTGCTGCAGCAAAACTGACATTTCTAAAGAAAAAAATGAAATTTTTCTTTTTTTTTTAAGCGTGCAGTTCCCCATCCCAAACAATACCAGACCCTTAAGGTCTGGTAAGAATGTTTGGTAGGAATTTTAGTAAAGTCTGGTAGGAATTTTAGGAGGCACTCCATGTAAAAAAAACAAATAAAAAGTGTGTGGGGCTCCCCCTTAAAGTCATACCAGGCCCTTAAGGTCTGGTAGGAATTTTAAGGAGGAACCCCACCCCCAAAAATGGGGGGGGGGGGGAACGTGGGGTCCCCCCTAAAATTCCATACCAACACTTGATCCGAGCACAGGCCTGGCAGAACAGGAAAGGGGGGGGCACGAGCGAGCGCCCCGACCCCTCCCTGCAATACCAGGCCACATGCCCTCGGCACTGGAGGGTGCTTTTCCAGGGTCACCCCTGGAAAAGAAATGGTCCCTGTGGGGACAAGGGCCTCTTTCCCACAAGCCCTAAGGCATTGGTTGTGGGGGTGCGGGCAGGGGGCTTATTCACAACAGGATACCCCTTTAATAAAGGCAACCAGATGTTGCCCCTCCCTTGTGAATGAGTAAGGGATACGTGTACCCCTACCCATTCACTAAATTAAATTAAATTAAATCTATTAATTTTATTAATAGATTAATAAAAGTCCGTTATGTGCGAGGTTAAAAATGATGTCGGTATGGCCTCTCCACGAAGGAATCCATTAAACATGTTCGTCATATGGGGTAGAAGGGTTTCAAGGTATGTTTTATAGTATGAGTATGGGTATCCGTCTGGGCCTGGTGATTTGCCTGTGGGTAACACACGGATGACAAATCTAAGTTCATCCGGCGTAATATCTGTATTTAAGGCGTCTAGAGCCTCTTTCGAAATTCTCGGCAGGTTACATCCCGCAAGATAGTCTTGTATATGGTCCATCAAGCGCGCATCAAGCGGGGTATAGGCATTTTAGAAATAATAATTTTTAAAAACACAGACGACCACCAACCGCAGAATGGCATTTTGACAGATGCCGGCAACTTATAAACAATTGGGCGGAGCTAGCAGTGACAGCCCAACTGTTTACAGTTGTAACAGGTGAGCAAGGATTGGGCAGAGTCATCATGACTTTGCCCAATCATGGATTTCACAGTCCTTTGTGCCCTGATTGGGCAAAGGTCAGGTCAGGTGGTCAGGTGCAAGGCTTTAGCCAATTATGGCTTTAGAAGGTGCATTGCCTTATGAGGAGCTCGGCGGGCGAGCAGCCCACAGAACGCCATGATAGTTTATGTGTTCGGCGAACACACAAACTAGCGATGTTCGAGTCGAACTCATGTTTGGTTCCAACATCGAGCCCAACCCTAGTTACATCCCCACCACCATGTTAAAGGCAGGGTACTTCTACGACTGCAGTCCAAAGATGCTGTGCTATTACAGATGTTGCCATGTGTACAGATCTTCTGCGAGTCCCTATTTATTAGTTCTCCACTTACTCTTCAGCTTTTGTTTTTCACCAGTAACTATCATGACAGAAAGTTCTACAGAGGTAAATCAGAACTGCAGCAAAAAGTTTTATCAAACTTTGAGAAATTTCCATGATAAATACATATTTTCTTTCCTACCAACTTAAAAAAACATCAAAATATGGAGTGACATAATGTAGTATTCATAATATCAAGCTTTTTATGCTACTCGCCTGCACTTTGTTATAAATAACAGTTTCTCTACAGGAAATAAAGAAACAATATACAACTTAGTGCAACAATATGACAGCATGTTTTTTGCTTTTGGGTGTTGCACAAAAGCTTCCTGTGGCTTTCATTACTTGGACAGAATTAGGTAACCCCACATATACAGTATATCTACATGATTCCTATATTGTCCTTTTCAAAGACTTGCTTTCAGCTTTATATGTATAATTGTTGGATAATGCTCCATATTATGTTGATTTTAGTTCTCTTGATTATTAAGGATGCTTAAAAAAAACCTGTATTACTATAGAACACTGAAGAGTTTTGTGGGCGTTAAAAACTGAAAGGTTTAGATGTCACCTGCTTTCAGCAGAACAAAAAAACTGAGCTGTCAATTTTATGCTTAAATACTAACTTTAACACCTGGAACTACAGTATTTGTTGAATCAGCTGCAAAATCCCAATGTATGCTAATTTCAGGGTGTCACTCATGTTTTGATCCATATATATTCACATATTTTCATATTTATCTCAAACCTTTAGCGCTGTGACAACACTTTACACTATGCTAATTTTTTGCACATATATTGCTCACAAAATTATTCATGATCTAAAGTGCTCAAAGTTTAGTGAACAGGTTAAACTGAAAACAGGCTAAAAAAATGTGCATTCTCATTTTACTTGTAGGGCTCACCCCCAAAGGAGCTGCCAAAGTTACCCAGGTATTTCTGTCCCCTAAGCCAAATGTACCACCCGATGATGGAACAGCCTGGCTCCAATCTGTTCTTCAGTATTGCAGCCTGGGGACACACCCATGCTTTAGAAATAGTATTCTTTCCCAGGTTTTTCTACTGCAGCTGTGAGCTCACAATAAACTATTGCATGATTGCAATTATTTTTTGTTTGCATTTTAATTTTGAAAATATGCATGCATATAGCTAGTGGATTTATATATGGAATCTTAAACTATACTGAACATTCCTTATTAGGGAATTTTACCATTATATTCTGTTTGTATATCTATTTGTATTTCTAGTGTTTATACTGTGTGGAACCTTGTGCTTACTAGGGGTGAACTCAAAGTTCAGTCCAAACTTTGCTTGTTCATGCATTTGTCTAAACACTGAACATTTGCCACATTCAGCTGAAGCCGAATGTAGCAGTATTTTTACTACCAGTATTTCTGGCAGTATTTATACTGTTATTGTATATCACAGCTTCCTGCTGTCATTTGTTGCCAAGGAAATAGTGGGTGCAGGCATTCCTTAGCAACCACTGATGTCACCCTGGGAATCTCTAGCCACGTAAGGAAAGGTGCAGCAACAGTGGCAGCATCATTACCCAAACCATTGAGGGCAGTTTAGTATTTTTTTTCTTTCAGCAGGTGTTGTTAACCGTAATTGATGGAGGAACTGCATGGCTGGACAAAGACATTTACAATGGATATGCAATGTGGGACATTTTGGGGGATTGGGTTTATATATTTTAATAAAGGAATTTAGACTTTAACTTTTTTTGTGAATGAATGGGGGTTCTGTGTATGCATGTTTATTCTTAAAGTGCACACATTATGACAAGAGCTGCTTATCCCTGGTCAAGCTACAGTTCTGTTTTAAATTGCAAGCTGTCACTCATTTGTCTCACTTATCAAATAGTGACACAAAAGTTAATTATTTATCATTATGTATCATAGTGCATTTGATAAGGGTTAGTGTTCACAGCAAGCCTTTTAATTTTTTTTATATCTTCTCTCTGTGCTAAATATAAAATCTATGCTTCACTCTAATTATGGCATAATTGTTGATTGCTGGTACACACTACAAACTTTTTGGCATGTCTAAAATTACAAACCAATATTTAAAAATGTGATGGTGTTGCAATGTGTACATTGTACAGCATTATCAGGCAATTTTTGCAAACAAACTTTGGTTTGGAGGACACCTGTGTCACAATAGGAGATTTCCCCTCATATTCTGTTCTGGCAAACACCCATCACCAGGACAGAAAATGGGGGGGGAATGTACCTGACGGAGACATACTGTAGATAGCAGTAGACATCTGGAAAATATTCTAAACCTTCATCACTCAATATGTACTATTGCTGTCTAATCTATAGACCTGTTGGAGGGGTTTTCCCATTGCTTCCAGTTCTGCCTGACACCTGTTAAACAAGATTTCCATATCTTCCTGTTTTTCTTCCTGTTTTGTTCTTATTCTTACTGTTTGTCCAAGACGTAACAAATCTCTCAAATTGGGATACATACACCGATAAAAAGTTGTCAGAGGGTCTATCCCTTCCTCACTCTATCCAAAAATGGTTGAGCTTTAACCCCTTAATGACTGAGCTTGTTTTTCGTTTCCGTTCGTAAATGACTGAAGCACTTTTGACATTTTTGCTGTGTGATTCTTCGACGTCATTAATATACTTTCTTACAAAGTGCACCCACACATATTATATATTGTTTTTTAGAGGACAAATAGGGCTATATATTTATATCACATATGTGTACCTAATGCCTCACTTAGGACAAATAAAAAATAGAATAAAAAGGAGACAAAAACTTAAAGAAAACACTTTTTCTCCAGTTTTGATTTGTAGTATTTTTTACAAAAACAGCACAGCTAAAAAAATGCAATATATACATTCATTTATTTGTCCTTTTTTTGGAAAAATCTCACATGCCTAGGATTTTAGAATTTTTTTTCTGTACTTCTCGGCCTAAAATTAAAACCTAATATTTTAATCTTTTTTCTCTAAAAGCTAAAGCTAAAAATGGTCACCTGGACAATGTCACCGTCACTAAGGGGTTGATTTACTAACCTTATAAACACACCACGAACATGTATACACCTCTGTAGTGTGTTCCCTCCCAGCATGATCTATGGGTGGAATCTAAACACCTTTGTAGTGTGTACACACCCAGTATGAATTACAAGGTGATGTTGTGTAAATTAGCTCTATGTTGTGTTGCTTGCGTTGATGAATGCAGGAATGTAAATGCATGAGCTAACCATTTTTGTCTAAACTGTGAAGCAGCATTATATATTCATCATTTGCATGATTTTTCCATATATGGCATTAGTGGAAATATGCTTTTAGAGACTTTTTGGTTGATAAATACGTTTTGCTGTGTGAAAATCACACGCACCTGGTGGTGCGTGCGTGTGTTTAGGTTAGTAAATCAACCCCCCATGTGTCACACTTAGTGACAGCGACATACTGTCATGAGGGGGTTAAAAAAATTAACCTCTTAAGGTGAAAAACAAATCTACAGCTCAGCTACAGATTTTCATTGTAAGGGGTTAATTTTTTTATAAATGATAGTGTAAAAATATATTTAAATATATAATTTTTATTTGTTAAATTTTTTATTTTTTACACTTTATTTTTTATTTTTTTTACACTTTTCACTATTTTTAAAATTGTTTTACATTTTTATTTTATTTAATTATATCACGCAGTCATTGTTAATTATTCTCACTTTTACTGCTTGATAAATAAATAAATACATTTTTATCAGGCTGCTTCAAACTTAAGAACAGCCAATAATAACCTTAATGACACTGATTTCAGGATCAGATGCCACTAAAGTTTTTTTGAACGTTCCGACAACGATCAGAAAACTGCAACATTCTTTCAGGAATAGAAACATTATGTTTCTATTGCTGAAAGTAAAAAAAAAAAAAGCCGGTATACAATCAGGATTTCCCGATCTATACCAGCTGTCAGAGTGACGGCAAGAGCTGCAAATGCGGCTCTGCTCTCACTCTTAGGACACCCGATTCCTGAAAGGCATCGGGTGTATGAAAAAGGTTAACTCTTTCATTAATAGATGCCTCTATACTGAGGCATCCATTAATGAATGATAACCACTGATTCTCAGCGGTTACCAGCATTGTAGAGCCGCAAATAACTGGTCACGTACAGTGTACATGGCCAGTCATTTAGGCACTTTGTGGCGGGACGTACAGTGTAGTCTCCCATAACAAAGGGGTTAATGTTGTTGAAGTGTGGACAAATGTGCAACATTAGTAACATAATTGTAAGCATAAATGTTTTTGGAGCCAGATTATAAACATTTGTGTCTTTTATGCATTCTGAAACTTTACATATAATAGTTTTACAGTGTGCGCTGAACAATTTTTTCTCCTCAGTATACACTCAGGAGGGAAACGGGTTCGACGATCGTGATAAAACACATAGTCCAACCGATAATATACCACAATAGTTGACGGAAAGCAGAATAGAACATAGACTTAAAATGTTCAATGCAAATAAAGCAGTTGGACCAGACCTTCACCCCAAGGTACTTAAGGAATTAAGCCAGGTTATAACAAGACCATTATTCCTAATTTTTAAGGAATCCTTAGTGACTGGTAGGGTACCATGTGATTGGCGGAGGGCTACGATAGTTCCAATATTCAAAAAGGGGGCCAGATGCCAACTGTGAAGATTTCTTTACAGTAAGAGCGGTTAAGGTCTGGAACTCACTGCCATCGGCAGTGATTTCAACCAAGAGTGTAGATTTGTTCAAGAAACGTTTGGACAATTTCTTGAGGGACCGTAATATCCAGGGATACCAGTATCCCTAAGAATTAGATTATGCGTGGACCTATATGGGTTGGACTTGATGGACGTATGTCTTTATTCAACCCCAAATACTATGTAACTATGTAACTATGTTATACCAGACAGTTGAGTTTTCGGTGTTGCACTTGGCAGAAAATATTTGTTTCAGCACAATTTAAAATCCTGATTTATACAATTATTAATGTTGCAATGTGTACAGATATACCACAGTATTAGATAATTAGTTCCACAAATGTACTGTAGTACAGTTGTGTAGTGTGTATACAAATTCAAAAACTTTAATAATAAGTAGGGATGGGCGTAACTGCCGAGGTTGTAGAAGCTTCATCGGATGCTATATGAAATTTTTGAAACCTGAGGTTAACAACAAATCCCTTTGAAGTCTATTATGCTGTTAAATTCTGCCTTTTTTTGGAGCAAATAGTCAATAAAGGCCATGCAAAACTGGTCACTGCTGTTAACGACATTTAACAAAACAAAAACCTTGTTTTTTTTAAATACTGCAAAGCGATTTTGAGGGTGACATTAAAAAAAGTTCCAGTTTTGTTTATTTACATGTTTGGGAGAGGTTTTTAAGCTTTTAAGCATATATTTTACATTTAGTTTGACTTAAATACAGAAACAGCACCATTTTCTGATTTATTTCAACTTAAAGAAATATTTTTTTTTTAGGTAGTAGCAGCCACAACAGATCTAAAAGCTATAGAAACATATCAAATAAAGCTAAATCCCTCAGCTTTGTACAAATTGTCAAGTGT
Source organism: Nanorana parkeri (assembly GCF_000935625.1). Taxonomy (NCBI): domain Eukaryota; kingdom Metazoa; phylum Chordata; class Amphibia; order Anura; family Dicroglossidae; genus Nanorana; species Nanorana parkeri. The sequence continues at coordinate 159,069 of NW_017308488.1, read as the reverse complement.
TACACCAGTTTAGCAGTATAATTTAAGTATGTTTTTTTTTTTAAAGCGTACCACATTGCATTTTTTTAAAGTTTAATACAATGCTAAAGCAGAGTGCAGAAAAAAACACAAAAACACAAGCCCACATTCCACAAACCCCCTACCATCCCTGTAGCCCATTTATTACCATAATATTTATTATATAGACTTCACAAAATGTTAATGTTTAGACTTCAGGTATGTGTTTGGTAGAAATTGGCTAGCATCAGAACATTATGCAAGGCCTTGAATATACATCAATTAGAAAGTGACAAGACAGGTGTTATCTTGCAATACAAGTTACAGTGTATTATCTGAGCAACAACAGCCATAAATATTGTTCAGTGGCTGGTCAGTATGTAAGCAGCTAAGTTAGAATGCAATGTAAGAAGGACAGAAGAGGGAGAGATGAGGCAGGGTTTTTCTTGAAATAAACATTAGAGTGTATTATCTAAGTGACAATGGTCACAAATGATGTACAGTGACTGGGCCATATGTAACCAGCTTGGTTAAGCCACAATTTAACAAGGAGAGATAAGTCAGGTTTTAGCTTGAAATACACATTAGAATGTATTATTTGGAGACAATAGTCACAAATATTGTTCAGTGGCTGGCGAGTATGTAAGCAGCTAGGTTAGGCTGCAATGTAAGAGGGAGAGACAAGTTGGGTTTTATCTTGAAATAAACGTTAGAATGTATTATTTGAGGGACAATAGCCATGGATATTGTACAGTGGCTTGACAGTATATAAACAGCTTGGTAAGGCCACAATTGTAGAGGCTAAGACAAGTTAGGTTGATCATCTGATAGAGAATAGTCATAAATATTTTTGAGTGCCAGGGCACTAAAAAATCTTTAGGTACACTGCAGGATTTACCCTGATTCAAACATTAGAAATTTGACAGCTGAGGTGAAAACATTGTGTGGCAGCTTTACAGTGCACAGGAAAAGGTTGCAAACTTGAGACACAACACAGCTGCGGAAGCATTTTGTGGCAATTTTACAGGACCACAGCACTGGAATAGGTCAGGACAGGTGGCTTACAATGGTGAGGATAATGGAGAGTAACTGATAATGGTAGCAGGTATAATGTTGAGGGGGGGGGGCACATAGCAATACAATGTTTAGTTAGTTACAATGCTTTTGTAGTCATTGGTAATCCAAGGTTTGTTAATTTTCAAGAAAGTGAGGTGGTCCAGACTGTTAGGGTACAGGTGAATTAGCCTCTCTGCAACGAGATCTTCTCCTATGCTGAAGGCCCTGTGTGGTTTAGAAACTCCTGCTAGTGCTGTGCTTTAAAAACAAATAACCTAAAAATCAGTGCTGAGGAAGCCATGGCCACTGCTGCCTTTTCTTTTAGGAATAAAAAGATTGAAGGCACATTGATCACCAGAGAAGATTTCTGCCACCATCAGGAAATGCAGCAAGGAGGTTCTTACTCTGTCCTCAAAATGTCACATTTTAGGCTACCTCTTCCTTTACCTTCTTTCTCTGAACAAAAAGTCTCCTTTGTTTGTACCTGACATACTCCCTAAGACACTGCAGCTCACAGTGAGAGGGTTTCAGCAACAGAACAGTGCTCTCATTCCTGATAGCAGTGGACAGGACTGGGTGTGGCCAGATAATCAAGATACAGGCTTATGAGTCAGCAGTATAAATTCTGATAGCCACACCACGCAGCATTTTCCTATCCCACTGTAGTACAAGTAGGTACAGTCTACAAGAGAACTCTGCTCTGATTTCAGGAGAAGTGAAGCATCATTCTCACACCATTGCAGAAGCTACTTTAGTTGGTCTTTACTGGCAGGCTCAACAAGTATTTGTGAAACTTTAAAGGGGTACTACAATAAACATTTGGAATTATGAATATGGAAATCAAATTCGGATTACAGAGTTTGGAATACAAAATCCAGAATTTAATTTGTACAAATTCCATATTCTGAATCCCATGTTCCAAATTCCAAATGCTGTATTCCAAATTCCTATTCCAAATTCTGAATTATGTATTTAGAATTGCAAATTCCATGTTCTGAATCCCAGATTCCCAATTTCAAATTCTGAACTTCATATTCTGTATTATATTATGTATTATGAATTCCACGTTCTAAATTCTGTATTCCAATTTACAAATACTGTAATACTTGTACGTAATTCAGAATTTAGAATTCAGAATTCGGAAAACAGAATTTGGAATTTGAAATATGGAATTTGGTATACAGAATTTGGAATCCGAAATTCAAAAAATGGAATTTGGAATGCAGAATTTGGAATTCAAAATCTGAAATATTGAATGTGGAAATCAGATTGTCGAAATTCAGAATATGGAATTCGAAATATGGAATTTGGAATTCAGAATTTGGAGTAAGGAATTTGGAATTTGAAATTTGGCAGCTGGAATACAGAATTATGAATACAGAATTTGGAATATGGGATTTGGAATTCAGAATACAGGAATTTAGAATATATAATTTAGAATACGTTGTTTAGAATATGGAATTTGGAATATGGCATCTAGAATATTGAACACGGAATTCAGAATATGGAATTTTGAATACATAATTTGGAATCCAGAATTCTGACTTTGGATTTCAGAATATAGAACTTGAAATATGGAATACAGAATTCACTAAGGAGGCTCCTCCCCATTCAGAAAATGGTGATGGTAAATATTTTACTATCTGTTTAGATCCCAGATATTTCACCGTAACCAACACGCTAGCAACGCAGCAGATGAAAATCAAATCAATGGGAAAAATGGCGTGGCCAGCTGAGGTGCAAAATGTTCCGGAGGGCTTGGCAGCGAAAGGGTTAAACACTTGTTGTCCACCCATTGCTCATAAGTGTTGGTCGCCGTATTTGTACAGTGATTTTTTTTTTTTGTTTGCACGAGCAGTTCACTGTGAACGCACATTAGACAGTGAAGTTCACAAAACAAGGAAGACAATGAAATTGGCTCTGTACTATGTGATCTCTTTGACTAATCACAGCTGTCCCAAAATGTAATCAATGACTGCGGTTTGCAGCATTCTTTTCCTTTCATGAAGGAGAGATCTCAACTTCGACTCCAGTCTCCCTGTTCACAACTATACGTGTAGCCCCCTCTCTTACTAAGCCTCAGCCCTTTGTTAGCCCCATTATGGGATAGCAATAAAGTTAAGTGTAAAAAATAATAATTTGAAAGTCACATTTAAAAAAGATCCCCCCACATACACGCACATACAAATGCCTACGTGTGAAAATGACAATTGCGCCACTCATGTTACATAGCATTGCAAATGTCAGGGTGCAAGCAATACTTCTATGGCCATCAATGACTATTATACTTCACTTCTGATCGGTCATTCACTCGGCTGCACTCGGCAGCATAGTGAATAGACCCCTTAATTGATGAGCGGTAAAAGCTTTTGACATATTTAGTATCTATCTTTTTTTTTTCACTAAAGAAATGTAGCAGAATACATTGTGGCTTAAATGTGTAAAGTAGGATTATTTGTAATGTTTCATAACATAACGTAGGGAAAACATTTTCTGTATTGTATTCTTTACCAGTGGTGATTAACCCCTTTTTGAATGACGACGTACAGTGTACGTCGCGAGCATCGGGGCTGTTTAAACAGACTCTGTTTAGACTTGTAAAGCTGACTATCGGCTTTACAACAGAAGCGATTCTGGCGACTTACCTGTCGCCAGATCGCTTCTGTGTCCCGTAGAAGGTGTTTTTTACATAAAAATTAAATAAATCTAATAATAATTAAAAAAAATTAAAAGTCCCCCGCCCCCGTGAGCATGTGCGTCGCCACTTAAACACGCGTCGTGTGCGCCTACGTATGAAAACGACGAACGCGCTACACATGTTGGGTATCGCCGTACACGCCGGAGTGAGAGCAATAATTCTAGGGCCAGTATTTTGGGGTATCTCTAAATTGATGACCTTTTGGGGGCTTTTAAAGCGTCTTCTATGGACTTTTTGGGGTACTGCAGTTTTTCGCGGTTTCACGGACGCACGCAATTTGTAACCTGGGCATGTTGGATATCGTTTTACTCGTTGTAACCTCATCTTTTATATTTCATAAAAAAATTGGTATTTTGTTGTGTTTTGGGGCAGTTAATTACATTTTTCACTAAATGTTGGGGTTTAATAAGGAGTTGCGCTAATATTGTGCAACATAAAAAATTGCAACTATCACCATTTTATTCTATAGGATCTTGGCATTCAGAAAATATATAATGTTTGGGGGTTTTAAGTCATTTTCAGGCCTAAAATGTGGAATATAACATGGGTGCAAAAAATGAAAAAAAGGCCTCAGTCATGAAGGGGTTAAATACCACAAAAAGAGCTTTATCTGTCCCCCAAAAAAATTTGATTAAAAAATGTACGTTGTATGACTGAATAAATGTCAGTCAAAGTACCTCACCACTGAATACTGAAAAATGGCCTTTACAGGAAGGGGGTTTAACATGCTGGTCTTCAAGTGGTTAGGCATTGTGTAAACAATTGTCATTTTTAAAAATAAAATACTTGTTTTTACTTTTTTACATCCTTTGTTGCACCTTAGTGCTGCTGATCTCATGCAGCCTCTTTCCAGCCACTGCCTGTCTATATGATAACAGTGGGCAATGTCTACGTGATGTGAACTGACAGTCATTTTGGTGTCATACCCTCTGAAAAGTCAGCCACTTGGCCATGGACCGAGATCCCGACAGCCGCACAAGAGAGGAAGAGACCTGGCAGCATACCTTACCCCACCAGATGAACATCCCCTCCTCTCTTGGATGGCCACTGGCAGTTAAGTGCGTGTGACATCATTACGCAAGATCACGATAAACTCCCTGGCGGTGACACCTGGCGGCCACACTGGGTGACAGGGTGACACCTGACCTGGGGATGCCTCTGAATATGGACCTATAACAGGAAGTACCTGAGCAAGTACCTTCATGACAGAATCACTGGGTTTTATTTTAATCTAGATTTAAGAATATCTTAATTAATTAAATTACATTAACGTCTTCAAATTTTTATGAGATTTTAGTGATTGAGTTTACCTATATTTTATGAATAGGCTAACGGTGTTATTTATTTAACTGTAATAAAACAAAAAAAATCAAGGTACTACTTAAAATAAGAGCTTAATGAGCAGATGTTTGATGTTGCACCTAGAAACAATAAAATTGCTGATCTTTGTATATTCTCATTTTGTTGGAATTTAAACATCTACCTGTCCTTAGAATAAAGTCACTCTCTGTTAACTGATGTGTGTGTATTTATTGTCTTTGGATGTCACATCAGCGTGGAGATGTTTATTCATGTGCACACTCATCAGTAAACATTTATTTCGTCAACTGGGGAAGTCTTTTTCTTAACATTAATCTATAAAACATGAAAATGCTTTCTTCAACTTTCAGGTAAGCACTGTTGTGAGAGAATTGGACCTTTAATGGCTTTAATGGCTTCACCCCCAGAGGCGGCTCTTTAATTAGGCAAATTAGGCGGTCGCCTTAGGCCTCGCGCTCCCGAGGGCCTCGCGGCCGCCTAGTTTGCCCTGTCAGAACGGCACATCACCTCGCTCGCAGCCAGGTAACGTTGTGAGCTCTCAGCCCTGTCGCTGTCAAACTGACAGGAGCGATAGTGACAGGGCTGAGAGCTCATCCGTTTCCTTGATCATCGGTGCGGTTCATCCACTGTCTTCTGGAGCTCCGCCCACAGCCAATGAGAAGAGACCTCACTCCTCCCATCCACCGCACGAGGATCTCTGGCTGGGAGGGCGGAGCTTATCTTCAGCAGCAGATGGAGACGTCGGCGGCGCCGGCTGGTCCTGCACGCTCCTGCCAGCTCCCGCCTCCGAGCCACGGCCGCCACAGTGCTGGTAAGTGGCGGCCTGGAGAGCCCTAAAGAGAATTCTGAGAAGAGCGCTGTGTAGTGCAGATGGGAGCCCTGTGGAGAACCCTGTGTAGTGCAGGTGATAGCCCTGAGGAGAGCCCCGTGCAGAGCCCTGTGGAGAGCATGTGAGAGCCCTGGTTTAACCAGGGCTCTGTGGGGTCTCACCAGGGCTCTGTGGGGTCTCACCATCCTGGTTAAACCCGACAGCCCGGTGAGACCCCACAGGCCTGAGTGGGGCCTCATGTTTAGGTTTCGCCTAAGGCCTCGCAAACTCTAGAGCCACCTCTGTTCACCCCCCACTGCTGGCACATCGGCACAGAGTTTTACTTTACCATTTTTGTATTTTTATTTTTCTTGTTTACACAAGTATGTGTGTGGATTCACTGTTTCAAATAAATATACAAATAAATAAACACATCAACTGACTCTTTGACAATACATATGCAGATGTCAGATTCTGCAAGGTCTCCCACGCTGAGTCTGTTCCCATCATGTTGAACTGCTTTCATCCTACAGATAAATGTTGTCTTCTCATACAGAAAATAGTGTCATCAAATTAGAAATAGATGAGTATATACAGTATTTGATGTAAACAAGAAGCTACTCTATCTCATTTTATCTCATGTCATACTAATAACATGAGAGCAGAATAGCAGTGCAGTTCAATGGGATTTCCAATATAACTGGAAATCTGCGGGTCAATCTATATAAAAAGGCCTAATGTGTTACCCCCATCTTGCTCTTTATATTAAAGGTTTTACAAATTCTGGTAAAATTGTGCAATACATTGTCATTAAAAAACTCCACCAAACATCTTAAACTGCAATATGGTGAAAGAGAAAAATCAGGTCTCCCGCCCTTCCAGATAGGGCTGTGTAAATCTCAGAAGTCAATTGACATAAATTCAATTCAACTAGGTATAACAGCTCACATACAGTATATGTATTTAATCAGTGTATTTGCAATTTCCCGGTAGTTTATCTTTAAATATTATAACTCTTCTTTACTTTGTATTGACAGCCCTATTAGTGTATTTAATGGTCTAGTAACAATAGTGGTCTGCATTCCAATTCTAAATTACATTAAACGTTTATGTTGATTTACTGTTAGCTGTAGCACAGATAAGCCATTATTTAGCATTTGTGTATGAAGCCACCTTTCCCTGTCCAATTTCCCAGAAACAGGAAAAATGTATAAAGGAAACTAGCAGCTATATGAAAAACATTTGTTATGAAATAAAAACCACTGGAGAGGGGCAGAAATTAATAAGTATGAAAAAAACACAGAACTTACCCTGTCTCATTCTGTCTATTTTAATTTTTGCGATGAGGGAGTTTATACTCTTTTTATTTTGCAATATTTGTTTTAAAGTTTCAATACAAAACTAGAGCAGGAAAAATAAATAATTTAACAAACAATCAGGAACTGGTTGCATAGCAAAAGAGTACAGGGTACAGACAAAGATAGGCACGAGATATCAGGTAGGGGGAAGCCTAAGGGTCGATGAGGGATTGTTGTTTGGTAGGAAGTCACCATGGATGCGAATGAACAAAACCAAGCATCAGAGGCGGGTGCATCATGGGGAATAGAGTGGCATCTTACTTAAGTAGTAGGGGATATAAACCAGGAATGTACCCTGTACAAAATAGAAACTCTATTTTTTTAAATAAAATATTTATAAAAAATCAGTTTGATGTTAATAATCTTACAAACATTGTATAATAATAAGTGTATTCATGTGTTAAAACCCTGTTTAGGTTTATATCTTTTTTGCTCCTTACATAAGCAGGTTTATTCTGACTCCGATTGTTGTATAAGCGATTTATACCTGCTGAGACCTCTATGTCTGGCCTGTATAAGCAGATATAATCACTGCGGACAATCAGATAGCTGAACTTGCCAAATACCTTTTCATCCACGATTGCTTTATTGCTTGCAGCGGGCTAGTTACAGCAGACAGCAGAATATTAGATGAATGCACAGACCGTATTTGAAGGTCGGAGATAGTAATGTTTCCAAGCATGCAATGCAGATTAACATGTGGTCATGTTACTGTCAGCCATGACACTAGACTAGTGGAGAAGGAGGGCGGTACATTACACACAAGGGGAAATTCATTATAGCTGGGAGGGAACACAGAACATAGTGCAATAATCCAAACGACCACAAGATGACAGCACATGAATCAGCTATAATGCTGCTCACAATATATGGCTTAAGGAAAATAAACTATATAAATTCTCATCTCACATTTGTATGAATATTAACTATGACTTGTCATATTTTATACAACTATCGTGACAGCACAAGTGTCAGGAACCAGATCTGAACCCAGGGCCTCTGCTGTAACTAGCAGTGGTTCTACCTGCTGAGCCACCTTAGAACCTTGGATAGCTCCTTGCCTGATCTTCTGTGTAATCCTCAGTGAAGCTAGTGTGCTAGTGAACCTAGGTTTCTGCTGAACTCTGAACTCCTTGCTCCTCCGTTGAACTTCCTATTTAAGCCATGCCTCTACACTTCCTGTTTGCCAGATTATTGCGTTCCTGCCAATAACTTGCTTCCTGCTCCTTCTGTGATACAATCCGCTCATACTGCTACCCGTGTACCGACCTTTGGCTGCTGATTCACTGACTACTCTCATCGTCTTCTGCTTCATACCTGATACCTTTGGCTACTGACTTCGGCTAGATTTCTGACTACGCTTCTGCTTGCTCCTATACTACTTAATCTATATAGGAGCAAGACTTGCATCTAGAAACAATAAAATTGCTGATCTTTGTATATTCTAATTTTGTTGGAATTTAAACATCTGCCTGTCCTTAGAATAAAGTCACTCTCTGTTAACTGATGTGTGTGTATTTATTGTCTTTGGATGTCACATCAGCGTGGAGATGTTTATTCATATGCACACTCATCAGTAAACATTTATTTTGTCAACTGGGGAAGTCTTTTTCTTTACATTAATCTATAATGTTACACTAAATGTCATTTGTATGAATATTAACTATGACTTGTCATATTTTATACAACTATTGTGGCAGCACAAGTGTCAGGAACCAGATCTGAACCCAGGGCTTCTGCTGTAACTAGCAGTGTTTCTACCTGCTAAGCCACCTTAGAACCTTGGATAGCTCCTTGCCTGATCTTCTGTGTAATCCTCAGTTAAACCTAGTTTCCACTGAACTCCTTGCTCCTCCCTTGAACTTCCTATTTAAGCCACGCCTCTACACATCTGCTTGTGTACCAAACCCGGCCTGTTTCATCACAAATTTGCCTGCTATTTCAGCTACTGGACTCCGAGCCTGATTCCAGATTATGACAACAAGGTTCTTCTTTCTGCAGTGCTACACAATGGTTGTGCTTCTCTGCACCTGCATACACTGCAAATCTGTAAATTAAAGTGAAACCTAACCGGGAAAAAATGTATTTATTTTATTTTTTATTTATTGCTGAAGAGATAGCACGCATATATTCGCAATTTATTTTAGCATATACACTGTTGTTCATGCACATTCACCATGGAGCACTCCTATTGCCACATTTCTTCATGGTGTGTCACCTTCTGTCCCCGTCCCCAATACTCTCCTGGAAATTTTAGCCTCGCTGACTTTCAAAAGTTCCCAGGTATGCTTATCAGAATGGCTGCCACAGTCCAAACATACCTACTTTTCTGACCTAGGTCCACTTTAACCTAAACTCACCATAGTACTCAAATACAACATATCAGCACGCTACATGGCCTGTCCAAAAAAAGTCACTACCTGGATTTAGCTAAGCAAATAGGTCAGAGCCTTCCATTGGATAATAGGCCTAGGTTTAGCACTGTTATGTGCCCCAAAAAATGAGGTCAGCTGCCTACCTAAATATACTGAATGACCAGGTTTTTCCATGAATTGATTTTGTCTTCCCTGATGCCATGGGCATAAGGTGACAATTCCAGGATTTAGCCAGCTTTGATTGTGAAAGATTGGTTCAGGGAGCATTAGACATAATTTTCACACAAGAATTGGCCACCACTGAGCCCATACTCTAACCCCATTGAGAATCTTTGGGATGTTTTGAAAAAGACTTTACGCAGTGGTCCCATCATCATTACAAGAAGCAGGTCAGGAAGCAGGCATAGGACCTTCAGAGAGCCATCAGGAGATCAAGCAGATGTTTGGGACTGGGAAGTTCTAGAAGAACTAGATCGAAGGGGTACTTATTGGATTCACTCTGTGATATAAGACCTTTTAAGTTAGGGTGGTCACACAGCATTGGGTGAGTGCATTACCAAAAGGGTTGAAGTACACTTTTCAGATAAAGGGCACTGGACATGTTTTTGGACTTCATTGGTGTTTTTTTGGGGGTTTTTTGTTCATGCAGCATGAAAAAGACACTGAGGGGAATTTATCAAAACAGAAGCAGACAAAATCTGGAGCAGCTGTACATGGCAATCAATCAGCTTCTCTCTTTCATTTTCAAAGCTTAACCAAACAAACTGAAGAGAGAAGCTGATTGGTTGCCATGGACATCTGCTCCAGATTTTGTCTGCTCCAGTTTTGATAACGGAATTTCGTATTTCCTGCCTGTGTATTGTAATGCAACCCTCAGCAGCAGCGGATCCGTATTTTGGATTAAAAAACAAATCTTGTCATGTTGTTCAACCTCATTTACAGGGGTAATATTAGTTCCTGTTTCAAAGAAATTCAGATCCGAAATTCGTTAACGGAATTTCGTATTTCGGATATAAATTCGGAAACTGCCATTCCGATTTCGTATGCTTACGAATCTACGAATTTCAGGAAAATTTGTACGAATTTTGATTCGTAACAAAACAAATCGCACATGTCTACAACCAACATATCACTTATTATTACTTGGGATCTCTAACTGGTTACAAACAGTCTGAGTGTGTCCCTCAAAATCTTCTTTCTAATAATGCTATTTTAGATGGAGTCAAAGCAATCACAAGGCATTTATTTTTTAGATACGGAGATCTATTTAATATAAAAATTGGCATGGTTCAAACTTCTCATTTGTGTTATACAGTGCTGCCAGTATAATTGTTGAGCATTATTATGTCACATGGTCTGTAAAAAGTTACTTTGTTATGCTGCTGCTAACTGTTGGCTTTATCCTCCGTATTATGTTGCTATGCATGCAATTGGTTTTTTGTTTCAGTGTAAAGTCTTTAGTAAGGACCTGTTTTGATGGGCATTGGCATTGGCATCAGTTTGAGACACTTCTGAGATAATTCAGAATTCATTAACAGGTGTATTTGACATGTAGGTGGCTTTCTTCTGACCTGCTTTTGACCTGCTTCAAGTGTTTTTTTTACAGTCTCATACACTTGCCTATGGATGCAAAACCTGTCTGCAGCTTAGGTAAACAAAAGCCCATCCACACTGTCCCTTAAGCAGTTATCTAAATATTGTAGTTCAATTGTCTGTTGCCCTGGCTGACTAGCATGCACATCTCCATAGATCCTGAGCCTACAAAATGTGTCTTTGGTACAGTATAGCACATGCTGCCACTGTGCCAGTTGTGGCCATTTTGGTGCTCTAGACTAGACTCCCACTGCCACACTGCTGATGATACTTATATAGAACAATTACTCATGTAACAAAATTAATTCAGCTATGCTTCTGACAGGTCTGCAGTGTAGACTCCATAACCCCCGTTGCCCAGACTGCAGCCCTCTTGTATTTACTGTATGGCTCTCAAGCTCCAGCATCCAGTAGTTAGGGTAGGCTGCCTAGACTGACTTCTACAGTTAAAGCTGATCTGCCTCCCCTACCCTTTGCCATCTACCCACTTACTAATTGCTATGTTACTTTAAATATAATGCTAAGCTAAAAGCTAGTTTTACCTATCTAAATCAGTGGTCACAGAAGAGGTGACAACTTGGTGCAGCATAAACTGCAGACATTAAATCAACAGGTTATCATTCATGTAAGCAGTGCCAGACAAGGAAACAGAGGGTGAAGTTAGGTGAGTAAAAAAGATCCTCAAAAGTTGTTTTTTAAATTGGTGGGAAAAGAGGAAAGCTTTAAATGGTTTGGTTTATTTATGTTTTGTCGATACTATTTTCTCTCTTATTTTATATAGTGAATCTTGTTGTGGGGAATATTACATTTGGCACCACTCATGTGTAATGTGGGTGCATATTTGCAGTCTCTTAATGTCTCCTGTAGCATGTCCACAGTCTTTGACAGTTTTCTATAGCATTGCATACCCTTAATATTATGTAAGGCCTTTGGTGATATCTGGGTCCGTACATAAGTTACCTACCACTACTCTAAAACATGAGGACACTTGCTCTGCAAGTCCCTGTGTCCCTGGTCCTCCTTATTGTTTAATCTGCATTAAATCTGGGTTTCATATTACAGACCGCTTCCAGATTTCGGGTGAAGGCCTTTGTTGTTGGATACACAGAGGATTCACTTGGAATTGCATGTTGTTTATTGCACAGAGACTGACACTTTTTTCTTTTTTCAAAATACTGTATTGTTTGTTTTTTTGTTTTGAATATTGCTGTCTTGTACTTTATGCTTTATTTGGGTTGTAAGCTGCACATTTCCAATATTTTTTGGAGGTTATTAAAAACAAAAATTTGGAGTAATTTTGTAGGCATATCGTGGAACTTTACGTTTAGACAAGTGAGAATATAATAAAGTGAAAAAAAAGGGTTAAGTGATTTGGCCTAAACCCAATAATGACTAAACAAATCAAAAGAAATCCTGCATATAATATTGGAAAAAAGGAGGAACTGAATAACTCAATTGTGTCAAAGAAAATGTGAAAAACCAGACCAACATTAAAACAACGATGAAAAATTGCCGATATGTGAAGGTCTATTAACTAGTGATGGTGACAAATGTTAATCAAGGTAATAAATGTGTTGCATTAAATCATCAATCAAATTGTTTAAAAAAAACGTGATGACCTATCAAAATGTCTATAACCGATATGTAACAATATGCAGGCGATCCACAAAAAGCACCCTTACAATAAAAAAATCAAATCACCGGAGCAGTGTTCAGTGGAAGGTAATTTAAAAAGCCATAGGAAACGTTTACAGGAAAAAATGTTGATGGTGTATTTCAGTGGTAGTCCACCTACCCCTCGTAGATGGGTACTCACCAAATGGAGTTAGTAGAAGGCTTTTGATTAGTGGCACTTAGGCTTACAGTCACACTTTATTTTGGACCCGGTTGTTTCCGCCCAGCAGGGTGAGTGTTTTATCTTCTCCCTTGCAGCGCTGACGGTGTCCCAGAAGCGCAATGAAGGATTTTCTCAGATATGGTGTTGGCGAAACTTCTCGCCGCGGTCCCACGATATTTTAGGAATAAAAGAAGGAGAAAGCCCTCATGGTGTAGTAATTAAAAGTGTACAAATTTATTGAAAATAGTAACTTACACAGGCGGTATAAAAGGTCCGGCCGGCACAGGCAGCTCAGGAACAGTTTAAAAAACTTGTGTGCAAAAAAAGAATCTACCCTCTTTGACTCGTTTCGTCATGTGACTTTTTCGAAAAGAAGGTACCTTCTTTTCGAAAAAGCTTAGATCGTCTCAGGACAAACGGATCCTCCTTCCTAACAGGATCACAGAACATTCTGCAGGACTCCTTCGACCCTTCATGAACACAGAGGAGAAGCTACCATTACCACCTCTCACGCAAGATTAAGATCAGCTGTGAGGGTGAGTGTAAATTTTTTTCTCTTCCAGTGCTACATCAGTTACAAGCAATACTTGCTCTATTTTTTCATTTTCCCTGTCAATTTGGTACTGGATCCTTCTTCCCCACCCAGCAGACAAAGCTTAGCCCCTCACATCCACTGGATAACCCACCTGATACCATGCCACTCCTCATGGTCACAAACTGCTGAGATTCCTTCAAACCCTGCCCCATGTGAGTGCATTTCAGTGAATATTGTGCTGCCCCTTCAAAAACCTACCTTATTGTGCTAGGTTGTGGAGCTCCGGTTCTCTCCCTTTGCTTTTCCAGGATACACACCAGTCACCCTAGTCTGATTTCACCAAGAGCCGCACACCAGCCTTCAATACCACCCGCCACCCCCCCTCCTGCTTATTTCTGCAAGTAAAGACGAAAACACCATCAAAATTCTACAAGAGAAGACCAGAGACCAATGACATGCTGCAAATGAGGACAAAAGACCATCAATATTCCACAAGAGATGAACAAAGACCAATGACATGCTGCAAGTGAGGACCAGAGACCAATGGCATGCTGCAAGAGATGACTAGAGAACACCAACATGCTGCAAAAAAAGACTAAAGAAAAGACCCCAACATGTTGAAAGAGATGACTAGAGACCAACAAAATGGTGCAAGGGAGGACCAAAGACCATGCTGCAAGAGAACTATAGACCACCAAATAGTGCAAGGTGTTGATTGGAGACTACCTGCTAGTGCTGTATGTGCAGAGTGCAAAAAAAAAAAAACATTCTAAAAGTGACAGTTCTAACAGTGTTTACATTAATTGAAGGGATAATATTCCTTCCTGCTTTAGTGTCTTCCAGAATTCATCCCCCTCTCATAAATCTGTGACAGCAACAGCAGCACTCCTCACACCTATGTGCCTTTGATGCCTGTGTCACTCTTTAAAGCTGTGCTGACAGCTGCCTACTACATCTTCCTCCCTGCTCCTGCTAGCAGAACAATTTCTCTCCTCCACACAGCTGGCTGGCAGGAAACTGAGATGACAGGGGATCCTGTACCTGTGTGCTGAACAGACACTGACAGCAGAGAGCCAGTGCCAATCTTGGACTAGGATGGCTCTGCAAACTGCAGCAAGAAGGGTTAATCTTTAATGTATTTGTTTCTTCTGCTCATGGACAGACAGAAAAGAGAATCATTTTTGAATATTCAGGTGGTTTACAGGTGTATGTAAAAGCATGCAGCTCCACCATCATAAAAATATAAATCACATATTAAAAATATAATGGCCACTTTATCGTGCAATTTTTTTTATACATTAATAATTTTATACATTATTATTATAGAAAAATATTATAACTATTGTATAATTAGGGTCTCCACCTTTCCTAGAAAAAAAAATTAAAAGCCATGAGCTTAGCTTGTTGTGGCACACTGCACTGAAAAGGTGCAGCTCACTTCCCTGCTTCCCAGTGTTGCTGTGTTTAAAATATCAGTATCTTGGGTATAGGGGAACACATAACACTCCCCTGTTCTTCTACAAACCAGTGCTCAGTTGCTGAGTGGTCAGTCCCTAGGCAATGAGGGGTTGTGTTTAGCGATGTGCAGGACATGGGGTGGAAAATAGTGAGGCGCTCATAAGGGAGGCATGGTTTGTTTGGGTTGTAGATGTGTATTTTTGCTTTAATGTATGCATTGGTGGTTATATATATGTAAGGAACTGTCTGAAAGGGTTGTGGACGGTGTATGTGTCAGCTAGGTTTCTCACCTACATATGCTGAGGGTGCAACAGGATTTGTGTCTGTTTTAGAGAAAACTAAATTTTATTTTTTGTAGTCCTTAAAACATTTTGGTGTGAGTCCTGGAGTACAGAGGTTTTGTAGAGCTTTGGGCAGGATAAAGTCTCCAATCTAAGGTCTACATTTTACATTAGCCAAAGCTCAATAATTGGCTTCCTACAGGCCTTTTTTTAGTTTTATATGTGAGTAGGGTTGTCACCTTTTCTTCAAGCCAAACCCGAACACTATAGCGCTTCGCGGCAATTTTTTTTTGTAAAGTATACACTATGCATGTATTTTGTAAATAAATTACATTGGAGTTAATCACAACTTGCCAGTTTGCCACAGGTCCCCAGATATGCATTCTGTAGATAAGATGCAAGTGTACAAAGCAGTACCCATATACCTTGCCGCACTTCTTACCAGATATACCAAAAGTAACGGGTGCTCGTAATGACTGCGGATGGCGCTGCTCTAGGGTTGCCTTTTTATATGTGAGTAGGGTTGTCACCTTTTCTTCAAGCCAAACCCGAACACTATAGCGCTTCGCGGCAATTTTTTTTTGTAAAGTATACACTATGCATGTATTTTGTAAATAAATTACATTGGAGTTAATCACAACTTGCCAGTTTGCCACAGGTCCCCAGATATGCATTCTGTAGATAAGATGCAAGTGTACAAAGCAGTACCCATATACCTTGCCGCACTTCTTACCAGATATACCAAAAGTAACGGGTGCTCGTAATGACTGCGGATGGCGCTGCTCTAGGGTTGCCACCTTTTCTTCAAGCCAAACCCGAACACTGCTTTTTTGTAAAGAATACAGTATTTTTTCGCTCTATAAGACACACTTTTTTTCCCCCAAAAGGAGGGGGAAAATGTGCTTGCGTCTTATGGAGCGAATACCTATCGCCAGACGCCCGGAGCAAGCAGTTTCGGGCGCCGGGCGAGTAGTTTTTTTGTACATTCAGCCCTGCTCCTGACAAGCAGAGCTGAATGTACAGTAGGAGCCGCTGCTCGTTTAATAAAAGTGATCTAATTAGATCACTTGTATTAAATTGAGCGGCGGCGGTCGCGTCCGCCCCCCCTGCGGTTTTTTGGGTCCCCCGCTCCTCTGGCATAGGAGCTCACCATAGAGCCCCTTTAGAAGAAGAAGAAGAACGTCTGCTCTGTGTGATTACTGAGACCGTGGTGCTGTAATCACAGTGCCACCTGTCTCAGCGGTCACTGAGTCGATACCGAGTACCGGTGCCTTGTACCCCCAATTATAAGGAGGATGACCCGTTGCCCGGCTTCCTGATTGCCTGTGAAGCCAGTGTTCTAGCGAAAGAAAATGGGCTTCACTTGAGGCTGTCTGACCAATCAGAAAGCCAGGCGGCAAGTCATGAGGTGCCGTCTAGCTTCCTGATTGGCCAGGAATTTTCTATGTTTTCTATGTTTTTTTAAATAAACGTGTATACTTGCCACACCATGAGGAGTTTTTCTTTTATGATCCCACAAATGCTTGAGTGACGGGATACTGCCGGATAGAATACCTTGAATGTGGACGCATAGAATCATCTACACTGTCTATTTTCCACAAACAGTGGGGTGAGTGCGCACCCCAGAGGGGGATTCGTGGACACTTGCACAGTGGTGTTGAAATATTTCTGTCTGGGCTTCATTTTTTTCATTTTTTTCTACTTTGGATTTTCCACATTATCATCACAATTGAACTTTATTTTGATGAACTTTATTTTGATGAATTATCACTGACTATTGTATAGGATTTGATTAAGTTGGCTGTTATATAGCTACACAGTGGATTTTATGAGGCACTTGTTTCCTTTTAATAATTAAGGATATTGCTATGTGAAGACACTAGGATCACCTAATATTGTTTTTTTTTTATTTGTTTAAACACAATCTTTTCATATTTATATATCCCTGAAAAAGGGATTACACTTTACCCATTGTAGGGATTTTAGCACGTTAATAGATGTGTAACACATAAAACACCTACAGCGCTGCACACTCATTATTTCATTGTCGTTAAAAACTATAGCGCAGCAGCTTTAACACTTAACCCTTCCATAAGCGCAGATTTCAAATTTTTCACAGTAATCCAGACTGCCTAGCAACAAGTGAAGCCGGCCTTTCTAGCCAATCAGGAAGCCGGGCGGCATGTCATGACCTGCCTTCCTGATTGGCTAGGAAGCTGGCTTCACTTGTTTCTAGGCAGCGTGGCTTCCTGACCAATCAGGAAGCCAGGGCACGAGTGATGATGTACCACCTGGCTCCCTGATTGGTTAGGAAGCCAGGCTGCCTACCAACAAGTGAAGCTGGCTTCCTAGCCAATCAGGAACCCGTTCGGAGGACCTCCCTGATGTCACTTCCTCCCACCTGGTCCCTGCCGTGGAGGAGAAAAACAGAGGGAGGGACTCGACAAGTGACAGTGGCGGCACCAGCAGGGAGCCACAAGTCCGGTGTGAAAAATGTGCCCGGGTGTGATTCGGGCTCACACCCGAGCACAGGATTCCAAAACCCAGTGTTCTATCAAAGTTTGTGACTAGGTTGGAATGTGTGACTGGTCACGTGGTCACACATTTTACCGTAATCCCACCCAGTTTTTTTGGCGATGAAATCTGTAACCGGTAATAGGTAATAGGTCTTACATTTTACAAAGTCGGATAGAAGTGAGCTGTCCCAGGGCAGATCGGTTCACCTGCACATACCATCTCTGATGCCGATCTGCCCTGGAAGAACTCACAAAGCGTTGTAATGCTTGACCTAATGGGTGGCCACACATTCCACCACCGAAAAACTGGGCGGGATTACGTTAAAATGTGTGACCACGTGACCGGTCAGACATTCTAATGTAGTCACAAATGTTGGTAGAACACTGGACTGTCCAGGTGAATCCTGGGTGTCAACCCTAGATACTTTGCATGCCTCTGCGGAAAAAAAATCACCCCCCCGCAATTTTTTTATTTTTACTAACTTGCATTTATTAGCTGTTTCCACCAGCCGCACGTCTACCACAATGTCCCATTCCTGGAACACAAGAGATCTCATATTTATTGTTTCCTTGCGTTCTTGGGTAGGAGGGGGCCATGGCAGTGCCATTCAAGTCAATGGCACTGCAGGCATGCCCCCCCCGCCCGCAGTAAGAGCGGCCGCACAGGAACGTGCGGTAATAAAATCCCCTGTGTTCCAGTGCGATGGGATCGCAAAAAATCATGCATGAACTTTTTTTGCGATCCCACCGCATTGGAATGCAGGGCATTTTATTACTGCACGTAACTGTGTGGCTGATCATACTGTGGGTGGGTCAGCAGTGCCATTGAGTTGAATGGCACTGCCACACCCCCGTCCCTCACCAGAGCACAGGGAGACTTTATATAGGCGATCCCTCGCGTTCCGGGCATGGGACATTGCGGTAGATGTGCGGGCTGGTGGAAACAAGCCCTTAAGTAGAACACCAGACATAAGTTTTATTTGTTTTGTGTGTGAGCATTAAAATATAACACATAACATCTGTGTCCCCAACCTTCATTTCCTATTGTGTCACCTATAAAGAAATTGTGTCAGGTTTTGTTCCCCTGCCCGTATCCTTGATGTGTACTATTGCACATAAAAGATGCCTCCACAAAATATATTTTTTTTGGGGGGGGCATGTTTACTGTGCAATACTGATTCCCCTTCCCCCCACCCCTTTCCAATTGATATTGCATTTGATAAAAATGTAATAAATACCTTTATTATTCAAAGGTGAGATGACAGGTCATTGAGGAGATGAGAAGGGCAGTCCCAAACTCGTCTGCCAGACAAAAGCGCTGCTCTCCGCAACCCCTGCTGGCTGGCTGGCTGCCGGAGGAAGATTCGTCCCTCACGGATCCCTCTCTCCCTGATGTCACTTCCGCCCACTACAGTCGCGGAGGAGAGAAACAGAGGAGGGAGAGTCGAGGGACACGTATGCCGTCCGCCACCCGCCGTCAGCCACCCGGCGTCCGCCGCAAGAAATGCAAGTATGCAGCATTGTATGGTTTGAATTATGTGCCTAGGCGGGACGTGTGCCCAGACTTGAATTCTTTGTACCAAGTAGTGCGTTAGGCACCAAACTTACAAAAGTTCTGTGTTGCCAGAATTTGTCATTGTTTTAAGTACCCTTTTTGTAATCTGCAGCTCGATAAAATTTTTATGTTGCTTACATTTATATAGCTATTTCAATAAACGTACACCCAAACGTGTTGGTGATACAACAACATATACTAATATACTGTATTATGTCTTTTGAGTTGTAGATGGCACTGCTCGCCAAAACTTCTTTACCCCTCCAGAGTTTTGCCAATCTACATCCTAACCAATATTCTACGCTTGCTCCAACACACTGTTTTTTTCAATTCACTAGACAGGTGCTAGACCATTTGTGACTAAAAGTATTTTTTTCCAGTTTAGGCGGAATGGCGGTCTCTCTGTTCCCCACTTGGTGAACTATTATACTGTGCAAATGTTTCCCCTGCTCTCATATTTCATTACATCAGGCACCCCTTTGTGGGGTGAGCATTAAAGCTTGGGAAGC
Organism: Nanorana parkeri; assembly: GCF_000935625.1. Lineage (NCBI taxonomy): Eukaryota > Metazoa > Chordata > Amphibia > Anura > Dicroglossidae > Nanorana > Nanorana parkeri. The sequence goes on along the minus strand of NW_017308488.1, from coordinate 139,173 downwards.
CACTCCTATCGCCATCAACAGCTTACTGTGAGTCCCACCGCCTCAGCGTAAACATATTGTAAACTCTATCCTTAGGCACTCCATTAAAATCTGGGATGCTATTAAGTATTTTGGTAATCTAGCATTTCTTCATCTTTCACTTGCGACCACAGTGCATAATCCACTTTTCCCTCTGTGATTGGATAAGCCATACAGATTTTGTCTATGGACTAAACGGCCTCCACTGAACATATAATTTATACCTTTTTAACTGACTGCTTCTGAGTTTTATTGATTACAGGACCCACTTGGTAAGGAAGTTCTTTCCACCATCTCCCTGCTCAAAGGCCAACACCCATCCCCTATACGTGGCTTTTTGGGAGAGGGATCTTGACAAACAGCTAGAGGTTCAAGAGTGGTCCCAAATAGGGAAACTATTGCCCATTGCTCGATTAACTCTTTGGCCATTGGAGCCAACTACTTACACGTTTGGTGAATGGTTCCACTGAGAATAGCTACATGTGTCCTGGGTCTCCCCCAACTGTTTTCAAGGAGGTACTGAGCCTGGTTTGGGAACTGTCCCAAAATCTGATGGTTTTAGATAGAGGTCTATCAAATGATCTATACAGACCTGGGGCAGAGCCTTAGGAAAAACCCTTGGAAAGCTTTGCTGAATCTAAAACCAGAGGGGTGCACAGCTTCTCAATTTAAACTTATAACTGTCATATTTACTGCCACAAAACAGATCCTGACGAGGTCTTGGAAATCTCCAGTTTCAAAGGTGCAGCAAATCAGGCAAAAAGTCTCCTGGTACTGTATATGGTAAACTAAAAGCTTTTGGCAATATTAAATAGCATGATGACGAATGTTAGTAAGGTATGGACGCCCCTGGATTGATCACTACATGACATCTGATTTCTATTCTTCCTTACTTGACAATTGCTGTCTCGGTAATACTTCAGTCTTTGGTCTAGGCTGTCTCGGGTTTACCCTACTACTTTCTCCCTTCTCTCCTTCTTCTTGATTTTCTTTTTTCATGTATTCTCTTCTCTTTTCCCCATGGTCTCTCTCTTCTGGCCTTCCTTTGTGTTACAGTGGTTTGGACTGTAGTGCTTACTGTAGTCTTCTCTTCCTCACCATTCTGCACATTTGTTAGATTTTATAATGCTTGTGATGTGACTTAAAAATTACATGTTGATCTGTGTTACATTTTTTCTCTGTATAATAAAAATATTGACATTGAAAATAAAATAAATTTAATGATGTATTAAAGATCACACTGCTGCATTCATTTGTGGCTTTTAGATCTGCAACTTTAGCTTTCTCTACTCCTGCAGTAAATTCTTCTTGTGCAGTGCTATGATTTACAGTTAATCCACTAGATGTCTCACTAGGTATTATTAATGAATTCTTTATCACATGTTCTGCAACTATAGAATAACTAACATGTCTGCTAAGAACATTTCTTACGTTTGTGAACATCCTGTTCCAGATTTATAGCTTCACAACATGTAAATTGTGAATTATTTGTGAACTATAAGATCACAAAAGTTGCTGTTTATTCACTTGAGTTTTTTTAAAATGGCACAGGGACATCGGCTTTTTGTCCCAGCGCACGGACAGGCAGGACTCCTGTGTGTCCATGATAGTCGGGCACCAGCATTAAGCCCAGGAGCCGAAACGATAGAGATAGAGCAGAAACTATACAGATTGCTTCATAGCAGAACGCTGTGGAAGAGAATGTAAATATAATGCTTCTGCATTGTGTTTACATTTACATTGGGAGTGTAGTGGTGTTACAACATTTCCTCTTAGTACAGAGGCTTGGGCAGAGCTATTGGAGCTCTGCCCAGCCTTCCCCTACAGCAGAAGATCAGGACATGCATAAATTAGCACAATATATATGCAATTGTGCTAATGTGAAAGGAAAATTAATATTTTCTATTTTTTTACAATGTATTATAATTATGAATGGAATAAAAATATAGAAAATATAGTTATCCATATTTTCTATCAAACTAAAACCTTATGTGCCGAAAAGAAACAATGTGTAATACGGTCAGGTAAACTACACATGCTAAATGGTGTGTGCAACGCAGACATCGCCGAAGTGAAGAAAACAACCTGGAACTCAGGGAGATTTAGGGAGAAAAAAGCCCGGAAACTCAAGTGGTTGAAGATTAAAAGTTCAGTTCACAAAGCCCCCTTGAGTTATTTTACATGTGTTTGTTATCTTCTTGTGGTAATTTTCTCATGCAAATGTTAATTTAAAAAAAATTATTATTGCCTTGATGGAATCGCTATTTTCCTGCATGAAATTAATATTTAACCCTTTCCCTGCCAGACTGTTTATCTGTGTAACGACTGAGCTGCTGCCAGATTGCTTCCATGGGCTGGTGAGCAGGGTAACCCCCCCCCCTGACACCCCCACCGACATTGGCATCACAGAGAAAAAACAGTTCACAGCCATTTGCCTATTTCCAACCGGTGAATGGAACTTAAAGCTGACTGCATCACATCTGGTTCCTCAGCTGTCAAGAAGCTATTCAAACCCAATCTGTGCTTGAATAGCTTCTTTGAAGTGAAAAGATGACACTAGGGGTCTAATAGACCCCTAATGTCACCTTAAGGAGAACCTGTCAAAACTAATATTTTATCACAGAAGGGTCTTGTGAGCCCCCCTATGTAAAAGCAATGAAGTTAAGTAAAAAAAAAGTTAACAAAATTAAATAAAATAAATTTAGAAATACTAGGGCCAATATTCACGGTTAACTCAACAACTAGTACAGGCTTTTAAAGTGCTGCCTATGGACAAGGCTCTTGCGTTGGTCTGGCAGCTTTAGGCATCACCTGATCTCACCTGCGGATTGTTATGCAGCTTCTTAGCAGCTAGAGTACTGTCAGCTTGTGACCAATCCAGCCCATGCTCACAGCTCACTGCCCATGCAATGCTTTTGCTTGCAAGTTGCTGAGCTCTTGTTCACTGTCAAAGCTGATGTTCGCATTGCTCTTTTGTGTGCTCTCCTTTGGATTATTCCTGGAAATCCTCATTCATTGCCCATCTTGACCTTTGACTTGTCTCCTGGTATCTCTGTCTGCCACCTGTCTTGACCTTTGACTTGTTTCTGGTTTTCTGTCTGCCGACAGTCCTGACCTTTGGCTTGTCTCCTGGTGATCCTAGTCCTCAGCTTGCCCGCATCTCTGGCCTTGTCTCCTGAAGATCAGCATCTGCCATAAGCTGAGTAGGGTGAACCCAGGGGTCATGACTTGGAGTCACCATACTGTAAAATCTCTCTCTACCATCAGGAGCTCTGGTGAATATTGACTGGCCATTAGACTTCATGCCTTCGGGGGTCCCACAATACCTACTCTGCATTGGTGCATTCTGTCTTGTCCGGTCATCCTTTACTCTGAGTCTGGCCTTCAGTTGGCCAACACTTTTAGCACTTCGTTAACCACAGTAGGTGTTTCACAAATGTATCGAGGGTCCACAATCTTAAATCCAAACTTGACATTTCCCAAGCAGATCTATTTATCTACCATAGAGAATAATGACTGATCTTCAAGCCCATTATTTTCCATGATAGAAGCTGGTGCATGTTAGGGACAGAAACACTATAGATGTTGTAAAATTGCAGCTCTTGGCAGGTAGTGGCTTTAGGCCTTCCTCAGGTGTGCATCTGAGATCTGTAACACATACAGTATACAAGCAAAGGTGTGCCTGTTTGTTAAATTAGATGTCAGTCCAGGTAGGGTAGTATGTGTCGGTGCAGTTGCAGCAGGTAGGGTAGTGTGCGTCATTGCAGTAGGTAGGGTAGTGTGCGTCATTGCAGCAGGTAGGGTAGTGTGCATCGTTGCAGTGGCAGCACATAGGTTAGTAAGCTACGAGTGTGCATCGGTGCAGTGGTAGTAGGTAGGGTAGTGTGTGTTGGTGCAGTGGTAGCAGGTAGAGTAGTGTGTTGGTGCAGTGGCAGTAGGCAGGGTAGTGTGCATCTGTGCAGTGGTAGTAGGGTAGTGTGCGCACGTGTACGCCTGTGTAGTTGTAGCAGGTAGGGTAGCGTGAGTCTTCCTGTAAAAACAGGGCATTTTGACAAGTACTTGTACTTTGTCAAAATGCCCCGATGTTTGCGCTATGGTTTTTGTTTTCACTTACCTTCGGCGCGGGAGAGCAGCGGCGAGTCAGCGCTGGTCCGGTGGGAGGAGCTCCAGGTGGGGTCCTAATTTAGCTGGCCCGCGACTGCCTGAGGTGCCGTGCGTGTTCTCCCGCACCGAAGGTAAGTGAAAAAAAAAACATAGCGCAAACATCGGGGCATTTTGACAAGTACAAGTACTTGTCAAAATGCCCTGTTTTTTCCGCCCTCACCCTGCAGCGCCCTCAGGCGGCCTCCTGACTTGCCTTGTGGTAGTGCCGGGCCTGGGTAGTGCCCATCTGTATAGTGGCAGTGAACAGGGTCATGTTTCAAAGCCAAAGATGAGGGGCAGCACAGTGGCATAGTGGTTAGTGCTTCTACCTTGTAGCACTTGGGGTCCCTGGTTTGTATCCTGCCTAGGTTACTATCTATAAGAAGTGTGCATGTTCTCCGTGTGCTTGCGTGGGCTTCCTCCAACACTCTAAAGACATGCTGGAAGGTTAATTGGCTCCATTCTAAATTATCCCTCATAAGTATGTATGTGAGATAGGGACCTTAGATTGTAAGCTTCTTGAGGGCAGGGACTGATGTGATTGTGCACTGTGTAAAGCGCTGCGTAAATTGTCGACTCTATATCAAATACCAATAATATAATTTAAAACAAAAAAAGAGAAAGGTGCCAAAAGAGAATTGGGAGAGGGGTTTCACATTGTGTGTAATGATAATAAAGACTGTGGTTAAAGTGTAGCTGATCAAGGCAGATATGTGGAATGGGAACAGATTTGTAAATCGATAGGATGGGAAGAACAGGGACTATGGCTTTGGGGTTGTGAATGTGTGGCCAACAAAGAGTATAAAATATGGCTTACGAAGCACAAAGAAACATGGAAAGATTAAAGAGTGACAGCATAAAAAGACCAAGTGGTCCATCGACTCTATCCCTTTTCTGTTTTTTTTTTCCTTTTTCTTTTATTGATCTATGTTGTAATGAAACGGCTGGCTGGGAGCTTCCTGGATGTAAGAGGCCTGTTAGTTTCCGACTCATGCACACCGTGCGGGCTATCAGAACTTAAAAGCAGGCAGCGCTGGTCCTGAGCTCCGCTGTGACCGGGGCAGGAGGGATGGGGGTGCCGGGACCGGCATAGCAGCTTTGTGACAGGAAATCAGAGGGAGATCAGTACACGATCTCCGGTGTCAGAATGCGGAAGTGATGGATAGTACATCACTTCTGCATTCTGCTGTCACTCTCCGACTACATAATCTCAACAGCAGCTGGACCTGTCAAATCCTCTTTGCTATCAGATAGGGGGCTTCTTAGCCCCCTATGTGATAATAAAGTTAAATGGTGAAAAAAATTCCCCCCCAAAATTCACACATAAAAAAGAATTACAATTTTTTTTAAGTCCCAGCCCCACATACACAAGCACAAACATGCGTCAGGTGCACATACGTGCAAAAACGACGATTGTGCTCATTGGACCGCACATGTTGCATATCACTTCGAACGTCAGAGTGAGGGCAATCATTTTAGGGCCATTATTCACTGATCACACTAAACTGATGAGCAGTAAAAGCTTTTAAAGCGTCGCCTATGGCCAATTTTGGGTATATTATTTTTTTTAGTATTTTACAGTATAGTATTTTATTGTGATTTTGAAGGCGCACATAATTTTAATGCTTGACATGTTTGGTGTCTATTTACCCGACGTGACTCCGTCTTTTATGTTTTACCAAAAATATGGGTACGAATAAATGTTATTTAACATAATGTAGGGAAAACTGTTTTTTTTCCCGACATTTACGGTACTTTGTTAATTATATAGTAAAAAATAAAAGCCCCAGAGGTGATTAAATACCACCAAAACAAAGCTCTATGTTTCCCCAAAAGATGGTATAAAATTTATTTCAGTACAGCGTTGCATGATGGAATAAAGGTCAGTCAGTGCTGCAGTGCTGAATACTGAAAAATGGCCTTGCCAGGAAGGGGGTGTAAACACTTGGTCTTCAAGTGGTTACATTCACTAAGGGGTTTATTTATATTTTAAAAAATCTGCACATTTGTTCTGTGTGAGTTAACCAGAATGGGGAAAAAAGGATGTAAATGTTTCTTCTAGTGGAATGTTCTTTAATAGGTCCATTGATGTAGAACAGAGTAAATGGGGAAATACCACATTATGGGCACTAGATGGAGCAGAGGATCTTTGGAAATAAATACATGATAGTAAGGAGATAAAAAGAGCTATTCACTAAAGGGGTGAAGAGTTTGGAGAAGGCGGGAAAAGTGAACAATCTAGGACAACATAGCTGAACTGAAAGTGAGCTAAATTGGAGAATTTTTCCAAATTGGCTATTTTGATCTAAATTTTTCACTTCTGCCTTCTCCAAACCCTTCACCCTTTAGTGAATAGACCTGACAATGTTTTGTAGTGTTACTTGTACGGGATGTTTTCTCTTCAGTGGGTTGACAACAACATCTCTAAAGTATCAGCAAATTTGTAAACTAAAAAATGTGGCTTTTAGGGTGTCCAAAACTGCCATTAATAAATTATAAAAACAACAGGCTTTATTTTTGTTTCCAAATTCTTTATTCATCAAATCCACCAAGTAATAAGCAAAGTAATAAAAGACAGTCTCCAGGGGTAAAAACAAAAAACATAACGTGAAACATCTAGCACCCCCAGAAAAAAACTGATAAATTCAAAACCTGTGCTGTTATAAGCGAACCATAAACAACAGAGAAGAAAAAGGAGTAGAAAAGAAAAGAAAAAGGAACCCTCCACTGTTACCCCCCCCTTCAGAGCAGTGCCCTGTAATAAGAAGATTTGGCAAACATGTCCCAGTAAAACCACATTTGAGAAGAGGCTTCTGTTCATTCTGTCAAAAGATGCAGTCAGATGTTCCATCTCCCTAACCTCAGATACCCTGTTTAGGGGGGAGCAGGTTGCTTCCAGAGACTAGGGATACAAATTTGAGCCGCACTCAATAAGTGCCTCAGAAGTGATTTCTTATAACTCTTTCTGGACATAGGAGTTAAGTTCAGGAGGACTGCTGCTGGGTTGTCCGTTAATGAGAAGCCAGTCAATTGCTGTACAACCCCAAGAACCCGGATCCAGAAGGGGCGAATTTGGGGACACTCCCAAAAGATATGCAATAAGGTGCCTGTGTGTCTCTGACAGCACCAACAGCAATCCGATTGTTGTAGGTAGAATTTTGAAAGGACAGAGGGCGTCCTATACCAGCAGGTCATGATCTTATAAATTGTCTCCTGATATCTGTTACATATTGACACTTTATGAGCAAAAAATACAACCTGTGCAATCTGCGTGTCAAAGAATTTGGTTTAGAGGTCTGTTTCCCATTCATGAAGGAAAGGCAATTCTGAAATGGAGAGATTATTTAATAAGAATTGATAAGCCAGTAAGAACGTCCCACAGACCATGCCCCGACCCCCACACAACTCCTCAAATGCATTACATGGTCTATGGAAAAGATCGGCTTGAGGCAAGGACTGTAAAAAATATGAAAATTGTAAGGATCTCCAAGGGTCAAGACCAGGGACCTGGAATTCCTAAGTAAGTGTAGAAACTGTTTTCCAACACCCTTCATGAAGAAACTAATATGCAACCACCAATCCGTTCACCCTCCAGTTGCGGAGGACATTGTCAGTATAGCCCAGGACAAATTCTGGATGGCCCAAGATAGGCGACATGGGGGATGGGAAATAAGAGAGGCCACACATCATGTAGTATTTGTGAACTGCCAGAATGGTAGGGCCAACAAGTGGGTGCTGAAGTTGGGTGGGGTACTAAGGTGCGGGTCCAGCCAGGGAGCCTCTCAGAGAGAGAAGTCCAAACTCTACTGCTCTACGTGGACCCACAGCTTGACTTCTTCATGTCTGCACCAGTCCACTACCCTCGCCAAGTGAGTGGCAGTATAATAGAGGTCGAGGTCCAGAAAACCAATGCCACCCTGTGATTTAGCACGCTGCAAAAAGTCTCTTCTGATCCTGGCTCTTTACCTTGCCAAATAAACTGGATAAAGGCTGAGCAGATAGAACGCAAATAATACCGAGGCAAATGAATAGGCAGGGTCTGAAAAAGGCATAATAAGCGTGGCATTACATTCATTTTCAAGACATTGCAGCGTCCAAACCATGAGCATGTCAATGTCTGCCTATATGTAAGAGAACCCAACGATGGAAATCCCAGGACACCCGTCAAACGCTTTTTCAGCATCTGTGGATAGTAGCATCATGGGAGTCCCCAGCACCTTGGCCCAATGAATCAGATTAATAGTACGAATGGTATTGTCTTGGGCTTCATGATGCGGAAGAAAACCCGTCTAATCCATGTGGACAATACGTTGTAAAATTGGGGTGAGGCATAAGGCCAAGATTTTTGTAAATAATTTTAGATCACTGTTTAAAAGTGAGATTGGCACAGTGTAGAGGATCCTTGTCTGGTTTAGGTATGACCACTATGGAAGTCGAGAGGAGCGCCATTGGCAGTGGAAATCCCTAGGTAAGAGCGTTGAAAGCTTCCAAGCAATTTGTGGATAGTTGTGGAAGGAAGGACCTGTAATATGAGGCTGGTGGGCCATCGGGTCCCGGGGTCTTCCCCCTTGGAGTAGCAGACAAGGTTATGGAAAGTTCTTCAGCAGTCAAGGGGGTGGAGAGAGACTCGCGTTCCTCTACTGACAGGGAGGAGAAGCCTGAAGCTTCTAAATAGGCATCTATCGTAGCATTACGGGAGGATCGTGTGTCCCCCGAAGCCGAGGAGCGCAAGTTATATAAGGAGGAGTAGAAAGTGCGAAATGTGTCAGCTATGGCCGAGGAAGTGTGTAATTTCCCACCCTCTGGGGAGGAAATAGCCGGGATATAGTTTTGAGTCCTTTGCACATTAGCTAAAAGACTACCACATTTGTTGCCGTATTCGTAAAAAGTGCGACGATTGCGCATAACAGCACATTTGACTTTGTAAAGCGTGTATGACCTTAGGCATTTTCTCAGCTGGACTAACTCCTGGGCCATCTCCCTAGAGTGCATACTCTTATGGGCTATTTTTAGCAGATGTATACGGGCCAACAAGTCAGTAGTAATGGCGTGTCTAACAACCTTCAGGCGATGTCCATGATAAAGACACAACGAATGTAACTTTTATGTGTCGCCAAACCATCAACGGGTTCTTAACAAAGCCCACATTTAGCTCAAAGAAAGAGAACAGCTCTGAGGCAACTGCAGCCAAAAGTGCTGGATCCTGGATCCTGGATCAGAGATTCATTAAGTCTCCACAAGGGGGGACAAGTAGTCCTTGGAGACAGCTGGATCAACAGAGTGATGGGGGCATGGTTCGAGAGGGTAATCCGACCTATCTCAGCTCCAGAAACAGAAGACAACACCGCATGTTTGACTAAAAATAAATCAATGCGTGAATAAGAGTCATGAACTGCTGAATAATAGGTAAAATCACACTCCCTATGGTGAAGCACTCTTCACACATCTAGTAATTGAAATTTGTGTAAAGTCTTACGGAGTCTGTTGCGCGCAGCCAGAGACATATGAGAGGCACCTCATTCGTGCGGTCCAATAGTAAATTAAAATCACTACCCAAAACCAGCGTGCCCTCCGCAACTCCTCCAGTCTGTCCAGGAGAGATTCCAAAAAAGAAATCTGGTTAACATTTGGAAGGTAAGCGTTAACATGGGTAAAAACCTGAGACTGACTCTTTCCATTCAGAAATAGATACCTGCCTTCTTGATCAGAATATTAATCTAACAACTGCCAGAGTATTGATTTAGATAGAAGAATACTAACTCCCTTCGATTTAGAAAATGGGGGAGGATTATTGTACACTGTGGGGAAGCAATGGTTATGAAGCCGAGGTATAGCATCTGCTCCGAAATGTGTCTTTTAAAGGAAAGCTATATGGACCCTCTGTCTCCACAGTTCTCCCAAAACCATAGGGCACTTTTCCGGGACATTTAAGCCTTGCACATTTCAGGAGACCAGTTTGATGGTCATGGTGAGAACCAGTACCAGAGAAACCCAGGGGGGGGGGGGCCCCCCAAAC
>NW_017308488.1:102193-128693 GCF_000935625.1 Nanorana parkeri | reverse complement strand
GGGGACTCCCAACCCAGCCGAGGGGAAGATAAAAATAGAGGATTAATAAGAGGGAAAGAGGGGAAAGAGGATTAGAAAGGAAAAGAACAGAAGATAGGCTACAAGACACTGGCAGAACTACCAGGGTCGCAGCGGTGTTCCGCCAGTTTGTGGGGGGCCCAGAGAGAAGAGGATGACACAGCGAAAAATGCGATTGGCCCCAGCGGCTCTGATCGCACCTGTTAGCAATCCCTCTCCTCCCGGCCGCTGCAGCTTCAGAGCGGCCAGGAGGAGAGAGAGGGAGAGCAGACAGATGTGATCAGAGCCGCCTCTCCGAGCAGAGGAGAGGCAGGTAAGTTCCTGCCCCCCTTCAGAAAGGTCCCGCCCCCCTCCCCCCACCCTTCACGCCGGGTTGAGTAGACAGTGAGGGGAGAGCTGCACTCGCAGCCCTTCCTCTCACCTGTCACAGGAGTTCTAGCACAGTGCTGTGCTATAACTCTTGTATTGAGGGTGACAGATTCAATAAGGAGAACCTGTCACCTCCAAATGCTATCACACATGGGGCTTGTTAGCTCTTGTGTGATAGCAATACAGTTAAGTGAAAAAAAATTTGATAAATTATCAAATAAACATTTATGAAAAAATAAGTAAAAATAATAATGAAAATTATAAAAAGTAAAAGATAGTAAAAGAAAAAAAGAAAAAATGTATAAAAGAAAAAAAAAGTGATAAAAAAGTTTTTTTTAAAAATTAGAGGTGCACAGAGCCATCAATCTCTTTTTCTGTATCCCCTGTTATCAATGAACAGGAATCCTCTATACTACATACATTACATACATTGAGTATGATTACTATAACCACAATCATGAATGAACAGGAGGTGATGTAGATTACTTCCCATTCATTCATAATTGAGGATATAGTAACCATACTCTGTCCTCAATTATCTACACTCAGCGATCACTGATCAGTGACTGCTTGTACCCCGCTCTCCCCTCTGACACACAAAAAAAATCCCTTTCAAACCGGTTTGAAAAAAAAGGGGTCAAAATCATGTTGTTGTTTTTTGGGGGGGGGGGGGCCCTTTAATGGTTTTTTGCACCGGGGCCCTGAGGTTTCTAGTTACGCCTCTGCTACAAGAGTTAAAGCAGGTAAAAGAAAATAGGAGAGAAGTCCAAGTTATTTGACGATAGACAAAAACAAGAACAGAGAAGGGGAGAACTAAGTCTCTAATCCAAATACCTTCTGCCTAACGACAAAGGGGTAAGCAGAACCCGGGCCTGCAGAAAGTGGAAGTAATCCCAGTAGTAAAACAACAAGCAAATGAAATTGCAACAATCTGATAAATTTGCCCACTGATAGCCATGCAGTAGAGCCAAGAGAAACCATTGTCTCCTGGAATCCCTGGACCCTCGTTACCATATGAGGTCCAACATGTGACATTCAAAAAGAGCTTCAGGCATACTGACCAGCTGTGAGCGAGTGGCAATAAAAATCAAACAGTTAATAGCACAATTCAACAAGGTGATACAGCAGGTCCATCCTGAGGTCCCAACATGGAGAACTCTGCTGGGTCGCCAGGATGGAGACCACATAGACCAGCTAGCTACTAATGACCCCCATGTCCTATTACCAGGGTGACCTAAGGAGCAAGACAATGACAGAACCTGACCAGCATATAAACGGATATATTCAACATGTGCATGGTGCATGGTCAAATATGCAAAAATGTTCGATTAAAAATAAAAAATGAATAAGAAAATTAATAAGTTGCATCTGCATCAGCTTACAGGACCCTCAGGGCCCAAAGAGCATCAGGGGGAACCGGAGGACATCAATGTTCACGTTTCAGGGTCCTAAGGTGTCGAGGCAGACGGAGGAGGTTGTGGTCTAGAACTGCGATTATGCCTAGAATGGGGTTCCTGAGAAGGGGCAGAAGGGTCAGTAGAGGACGATTTGGCCAGCCAATCATGGATGAGCATCGGAGGAATGTCCAAGAACTCAAAGAAAGCCGAGAGCTCACTATGGTGGCAGAGTGTAAAAGACCAGTTACCTCTGCGGACAATGAGGTGGAAGGGATGGCCCGATTTGTACAGAATGCCATGTTCTTGTAATACAGTCAGCAAAGGTCTTAACATGCGCCTCATCTGCAAAGTTTTGCATGAGACATCTGGGTAGAGATGTATTGAATCACCATCAAAGTCAAACATGCCTCTCCTCCAAGCTTTCTGGAGAATCTCCTCTTTGAGGGTGTAGGAATGGAGAAGGCAGAGCACATCTCTCGGCTGTGTCATGGTGTAATTTTGTGGGCCAAGGTTTCTGTGTACTCTGTCAATCACTATGTCTGAACTAGCAGGGCGATCTAACCGCTGTTGAAGATGCCAGTAATAGTAGAGCGCAGATCAGATGGAGCAGTTGCCTCAGGGACACCACTGACACGGATATTCTGTCTACGACTGCAATTCTCCAGGTCATCCACAAGCAATTTAACTGGATTATGCGGGAAGACCTAACACTACAGGAATGATCTATAGCATGGACAGCACCCCGCAGGGAGGACTGATCCATCTTCACTGCTGAAACTCTAGCCTCCACCTCCGTTATTTGGGTGCGAACAGTAGCAATGTCCTGCTGTAAAGCGTTTAACTCTGGAAGCCAGGGCCTCAAAGTCATTTCGATGAGATGCCACAATGCCTTTTCCCCAGGTGTAGCTGCAGCCAGAAGGTAAGGTGGGATACATGCAGGATGGAATTCACCGTTCCCCTCTGCCACCCCTGTGTGGATGATGCTAGATCCAGGATGGGGAAGATCCACAGGATGGGTAGCATGCTCTCTAGGACCCTCATCTGAATCAGATGAATGTGAGGAGGGGAAAGAGCATGTGAACCCTGGGGACAGATCACTGAACGGAGAGCAGGGCATCATAGTGTGTTCTCCTACCTCAGGAGCCGCAGCATGTGAAGAGGCGACATCGCAGGCTGTCGGTCACGAGGGGGACCATGAGCGGCATCTTAGGAGTGGAGGCAGTAGCGCCCTGTGGCGGACGATTCCCCCTCAGGAATCAATCCATGGCGGTTCTCTACTGGGTCAAAGAGTGCTGCTTCTTGCCCCTGCTCGTCTACGGGCAGCGAGGCTCGTCTAAGATGCCTGTATTGTCTGCTGTAGGGCTGCCGGCCCAGGAGCTGAATGATCGTGCGGCTTCAACCGGCCATGCCAAAGCCACGCCCCCCCCTATCCCAATAGGCTTTATTTAATTGCACGAAAAATCTTTTGTAGCACACAGATAAAGAAATTAATTTCTGCAAGGATATCTATCACAACCTCCTTGAAGCTGCTTACTTTCTAAAATAACCATACATTTAATATATATAGTGTGGGGGTAGCCCCACTGCAAGAGTAAGTTTTTTTATTTCTTGGAGTTCTTCTTTAAATAAAATAATAAATATTTTAATTAAATCCAAGTGATTAAAATTGAGAAATATATTAGATACTTCACCTAAAATTTATATTAAATTTGGTATAAATACAAAATGTGTCATTGGAATGGCACACCTGTAGACACTCGCAAACCGGAGCAAACTGTAAACACTCGCAAACCGGAGCTGGGTCCTCGTTTGGCAGAGGAGAAGGGAAAGAGTTTACTTTGGGCTGATAAAACACTCCTGTGAGGTGTCACAGCATGTAATACCACCAGTAGTTTAGTACACAGTAGGCCACTGTGACAGACCCCAGGTACCCCGACTGGGTACCTTCGCCAAAGAGCGTCTCCTGCCCGCCAAACCCCACTCTCAGCTAGACATGTGCGATTCGTTTTGTTCCTGAAATTCGTAAATTCGGAAGCATCCGAAATCCGAATTGCAGTTTCCGAATTATATCCGAAATACGAAATTCCGTTAATGAATTTCGGATCCGAATTTCGTTGAAACGGGAACTAATATTACCCCTGTAAATGAGGTTGAACAACATGGCAAGATTTTTTTTGTATCCGAAATACGAAATTCGGATCCGCTGCTGCTGAGGGTTGCATTACAATACAGGAAGGAAATTCAAAATTCCGTTAACGTATTTTCGTTTCGTTACGAACATTCGTTATGATGAAGTTAAAAAGCAAAATACCTTTGTTAATATTGGAGCTGATGCCTTGATTGTAGTTTTTTTTATACGAAATAGAAATTCGGATCCGAAATCCGTTAACGGAATTTCGTATTTCGGATAAAAAAAAAAAACTACCATCGACTACCATCGACAATATTAACAAAGGTATTTTTGCTTTTTAACTTCATCATAACAAATGTTCGTAAAGTTACGAAAGTGTGACGAAACTAACGAAAATTCGTATTTCGTACAAATCCGAATTGAGTTTCGGACACGAATTACGAAATGCGAAATAACGGATATTCCGAAACAAAACAATACAAATTTTCTGACTGCGCACAAGTCTACTCTCAGCCAGCAGATTCGCAGTAACCAGCCCCTAGCACCCAATCACGAGGCGAAACTCATGTTGAAGTTTCAACATAGAAAGAGCAACTCCTTTATTAAACACAGGACATTCACTTTAGAGACACTGGGAGGGATACAACCCCTCCCCCTCATGACACACACACAGATAACAGATTACACAGTGAATCAGACATTTACATACACAGTCAAACAGTACAATAGGGTGAGCATCAGATAACAGGTGAGGGGGGGGGAGCTATGCAACTTATATACAACTGACTTAACTTAATTAAGTCTCCATTTTGACTACACAAACCATGTGGCCAAATCCTTGTCCTCCAGCATTTTAAAACATATATTTCCCAGAGGGCAACAGTCACCGTCTGCATATAAAATGTACATTTAGCCCCAAAATCTCCTGTTCTCTTGCTGGGCCATAATCGGTGGGTAAGAGGCCAGCCTGCAGCCCCCTCCAACTAGCACAGTGACGGTGCAGTCCGTCACATCTCTCCCCCATTAAAAACTGACTAACCAGGTTCCCGATCTTCAACAGGTCGGAACCTGCATTAGACATGTACCCCCACCCCAGCAAAACACCCAAATAAAACGTTTGGCTCTGGTGCTGGGGATTAGAACTGCACGTTCTGTCTCCCTTACATACGTACAGTCGCTGCAGGGCGGGACCGCCTGTCCGCACTCCCTGGATCCTGGGGCGGGTCACTGCTATTGGGGAGAGGTACCTGACTCTCTGGCAGACACTGGGGTAGTGTCTGCTTGCGGGGAAGGGAGAACGACTTTCTCCTCTTCCCATTCTGTGATCCACCGCTGGGGAGACATCATGCAGGGATCTGCTCTCAGATTCTCTGGATCTGTAATGGGGTTTGGGCAGAGGCCAGCGGCTCTCTGCCCCATAGCCAGCTCTTCTGCTGGGGTGACAGACACTGGGGTAGTGTCTGCTTGTGGGGAGTGGAGAATGGTTTTCTCCCCGGGGCATCCGGAACCATCACTCTTCTCTGGCTCGACCTGGGCAACACCAGGTTTGTCCAGGCGGTTTAGCGCTCGCAGTGCCCTTTTGTATAATCTCTGCTTCTTCCACTGCGGTTAGGTAGGGAAAACATAGGATCCCCTCCGGCTCAATCTCTTCTGCGACTTCCAAGACTTCCTGACTGTCCGCCGCTTCTTCATGGCAGTCCCAGGCAATGGGAGCCATGCCTGGCTGCTGAGCACCGTCGAGCAGCCGCTTGTAGGCAATTTCTAGCGCCCACTTGTGCGTGGCCAGGAACCTCAAATCGTCCTGGATCCACTCTACTTCTGGAAGGTTCAACACTCGATCTCGGACCTCCAGAATGTCTTCCAGCCGCCACTCCTGGTCACTCCCAAAGTCCGGGTCCTCGGACAGCTTTACGTATAGCAGCTCCAAGCTGCCGTAGCTGAAGCCTTCTGTCGGGCTGCCATCTGCTGTCTCAGGGTACACTTGGGTTGCGTGCCACTGGAGGGCTCTGTAACCGTCGTCCAGCTGCATCTCATCCTGGACCAGGACACTCAACTCTGACGTCCATTACTCGGGCGGTTGTTCACCTAGTAGCACCTCTCGTGCCTCGTACTGTACCCAGTACCTTTCCAGGAAGGAGGGAAGACTCGTGCTCTGGTGCCGCTGCTCGCTGGCCAACGCCTCTTGCCAGAGTTGCTGGCGTACCACATCATACCAGCCGAACAGGATTTGCTCCAATACTGGTTCTTCGTGTTGCTCCCGCAGTTCTTGCAGCCTCCTTCCGAACTCCTCTTCCATGTTGGCTGGTCCCCGTACTGCTCCTCTGCTGCTCTCCGGTTCTTGTATCCCGGTGGTGGTTTGGATGTCCCGGACTGCAGGAAAAAATCCCACCTCTTGCCACCAATGTAACGGACCCCAGGTACCCCGACTGGGTACCTCCGCCAAAGAGCGTCTACTGCCCACCAAACCCCACTCTCAGCCAGCAGATTTGCAGTAACCAGCCCCTAATCCCCAATCATGAGGCAAAACTCATGTTGAAGGTTCAACATAGAAAGAGCAACTACTTTATTAAACACAGGACATTCACTTTAGAGACACTTGGAGGGATACAACCCCTCCCCCCCTCCCCCTCATGACACACACAGATAACAGATTACACAGTGAATCAGACATTTAAATACACAGTCAAACAGTACAATAGGGTGAGCATCAGATAACAGGTGAGGGGGGAGCTATGCAACTTATATACAACTGACTTAACTTAATTAAGTCTCCAGTTTGACTAGACCAAACCATGTGGCCAAATCCTTGTCCTCCACCATTTTAAAACATATATTTCCCAGAGGGCAACAGTCACTGTCTGCATATAGAATGTATATTTAGCCCCAAAATCTCCTGTTCTCTTGCTGGGCCATAATCGGTAGACATGTGCGATTCGTTTCGTTGCGAATCGAAATTCGGACAAATTTTTGGAAATTCGGACATTCGGATGTATCCGAATTCCGAATTACAGACATAACAAATGCAAACGAATCCGAATTTCCATTTCCGAAATTCGGTAGCGGTAGTTTGAACGTTCGTTTCGTGTTCGGTTCTTATTCGTTTCTTATTCGTTTCGTTCGTTGGAGCAAAGTGACATTAGAGAAGGAGAAAAATATTTTTTCCCCCTCAAATGTCACGAACGAACAAAACGAATAAGGAACGAATAAGAAACGAATAAGAACAGAAAACGAAACGAACGTTCGACCTACCGCTACCGAATTTCGTCCGAATCCCGAATTGACTTTCACACCCGAATCCCGAAAAACGAAATAACACAAATCCGAATTTAAAACGAAACGAAACTAAACAAATTTTTTGGCAGTGCACATGTCTAATAATCGGTGGGTAAGAGGCCAGCCTGCAGCCCCCTCCAACTAGCACAGTGACGGTGCAGTCCGTCACAGCCACTTACTAATTTTAATGTTTAATATCCCCAGGCAAGCCATGCGTAAGAAAATACTGTATGTACAAAAGTAGAAAGAACAACAATGACATACAAAACATTTTGGTTATTGGCTATAAAATAGGAGAAAAAAAGAGAAAAAACTTTAACATTGGACAAAATTGTTTATCCTGCTGGTGGGAGAATACCGGAAATCTGTAAACGCTGTGTCCTGAGGTACACTGTCCCAGACGAATACAACGTTCATTATTGCAGCTACCAATTTATTGGGATGTGGGTTTGGGAGGAGCTCTAGTCCTTTGACCAATCACCTCAGGATGTGTCACCCTACCTGATGGGAGGAAAGGTTCTGCCTTCTAAAATGGCCATAGGTTATTTGGGCACACCGGTTCTGATGCCTGGATCAGGGGTTGGATCTCTTACACCAGCACATCAGCCTGATCGAAACAGTCCTCTCACTGATGGAAGTAGTCCCCAAATAACTGTTTTGTCAGTTTCTAGATTGTCAGAATGTTTACTCTGTTAAAATAAAGTTTTGTATTTATGAAAACAAGCAAGGATCTGTAATTAAGGAGATTCAAAATGTAACAGGTGACAATAAGGAATATGAATCAAAATTTTAAAAATATTGATCAACAAAGATAAGAAAAATAAAACCACAGGATATAATTTAAAAAAATGATGATATAAAACTAAGTAACTCCTAGAATGCGATTAGTAGCTTCTCAGTAACTAAACAGAATGTGACAAAATAATGTGCAGATTCAACATGTGACCTCTCCCAGCCAACAGATGTTCTGTCAGGGTACCGTGCGCAGGTGTCCACACACCGCATGCAGGTACCCACGCAGGAGGACCAAATTAATATGACCACACTAGACAAGGTCAATGAGTTGTATACAATTTATTGTAAACAGCAAAACAAAACACAACAACCCCACAACCACCCATAAACAAGCATGAATAAGTAAAGTGACACCAACTAAATATAACCGCAAACACATACAAAGGATAAGAGGAGCAATAGCTTAATACACACCCAGGGTATGCAAGCGAGGTAAACCTAGGGAGCCAGGCAAGACCAGGGGAGCCAAAGGACAAGTGTCGGGGTACAGGTAGGTAACAGGACTCAGGGCTGCAAGCAGGTAACAGAACCCAGGGCTGCAAGCAGGTAACAGAACCCAGGGCTGCAAGCAGGTAACAGGACTCAGCACTGGGACTCAGGAATAACAGGAAATGGCAACAGGGAAAGGAGACAGGATACTGAGCCACAGTCCTGCAGGGAGGGATTAAGTACCCTCCCAAGAAGGGATTAATCACTGATGACACTAAACTGATGAGCGGTAGAAGCTTTTAAAGTTTTGCCTATGGCTAATTTTAGGTATGGTAGTTTTTTGCTATTTCGCGGGGGAACGCAATTTTAAAGCTTGACATTTTTTTATGTCTATTTACCTGACGTGTCCGCGTCTTTTATATTTTACCAAAAAATTGGGTGCTGATAAATGTTTATAACATAACGTAGAGAAAACAGTTTTATTTCAAAATGTTTGGAACTTTTAAAATTATGTCGACGTACACTGTACGTCGTCAGTCACGAAGGGGTTAAATACAACTAAAAGAAAGCTCTGTGTGTTCCCAAAAAATGGAACAAACGTAATTTTAGTACAGCGTTGCATGACTGAATAAATGTCACTCAAAGTACCACAGCGCTGAACACTGAAAAATGGCATGGACAGGAAGGGGGTTTAACACACCGGTCAGATAATGCCGTCATGAAGTCTGAAGGGGTTAAACACACTGTAAGCTAAAAGTCGGCGGGAGTCTGTTCAGTTTGGCTTTACAGTAGAAGCAATTCTGGCGGCTCAGCTGCCGCCATGTTGATTTTACAATCCAGTAACAACCCTGCCCGCCCGACACCCCTGCCGTGTTTCCTGGGCTCCGCTGACCCTTCTAAGGGCCCAGGACCGGCTTGCCGGGTGTTGGCGGGAAGCTGGGAAGGAGATCGATCACCAGGAGCGATACATAGTACATCACTTCCGGGCCCATAGCTGTCATTGCTGAGCTCCTGAAGCCCAGCAATAGGCTATTGAAGTTCGATCTGCACTTCAATAGCTTATTTAGAGTGTAAAGATGATACTTTGGACCCCCAGCATCTCCTTAAAGAGTACCCGTCGGGGGCGTGGCGCGCGTCGTTGATGGCGGACTGCTTCTGAGACGGCTCTGCAGCTCACCCAGGCAAACCTCGAAATAACCTAGAACAGAACGCAGACTGCTCACTGAAACCACCGTGCCGTGACTCGATAATCCATACCGGAACGGATTATGGCTACCTCAAACTCTCGGTAACAATCAAAAGAACCAAAAAAACAAGAGTAAACCCATCACTGAGGCACTGGCGAGGGCCTCAGCTAAAATGGCGCCCACTCCTCGGTCACAAAATCTAGCATTGGCATCCAGCAGTGACATGGAGGGAGAAAACTCTGATGGGGACAGATCGCAAAACCGGTCCAATTCTGCACTACTACAACGGTTTGACTCCATGCTACAAAAAGCACTCCACAATACCTCGAAGCAGATCACGGACCGTCTCCTCAAAGAGATTCGTGAAATAGGCCATCGTACTGCGGCCTTGGAGGACAGATGTGACGAATTCACCTCAGGGATCACGTCCCTCACTGGTGATATGGATGCCCTGCGCACTTAGAACACCCAGCTTCTTACCAAGCTAGAGGACATGGAGAACAGATCTCGTCGATCGAATCTACGTATCCGGGGGATCCCGGAACATGTATTGGACCTTTTCTCCACTACCACAGCCCTCTTTCAAGAATTGGCCCCTGACATCCCCGTCGAGCGTCTAGAAATAGAGCGGGTTCACAGAACGCTCATCCGCAAGCGGGATGAAGGCCCTCCAAGGGATATACTAGTGAAGCTCCACTTCTATCGCTCCAAGGAGGCCCTACTGACGGCAGCGAGGACCAAGGCATCCCAAGCACCATTGACCTTTCAGGGGTATGAATACCAACTTTTCACGGATCTGGCCCCCTCCACCATTACTAAACGCAGAAGCCTCCGTCCATACCTTGACATTCTAAATAAACATCACATTACCTACAAATGGGTTTTTTCCATTCCGCCTTCTCTTTTCCTATAGCGGTAGGCATCATGTTGTAACAGACTTACCCGTCCTCGGTCCAGCGCTGCCTGGCGGGGCAGAGCACGGCCAGCTCGGCAGCCAGCTCCTCCCCTTCAGGGCCGTCCAGGACGGCAACTAGCTCCGCCTCTTCAGGGCCGTCCAAGACGGCATCCAGCTCCGCCCCTTCAGCTCCGTCATGGACGGGACCCAGCTCCTCCCCTTCGTGCTCGGCGAGGAGGGATTTAAGGGAGCAAGATTGTTTGTTCAGCGTCCGACCGTTGTGAACGGTGCACGCTGAACAAAGACAAGGAGAGACCGCTACAGCCATTGCACCTAAAGGACCCACCAAAGACTCCCCAAAAGCGCAAGTAGTTTATGACATTTCAACATATATCTGGATGACTTGCTGACATTGCTCAGAACACTAAGCCTGGAGTACACTGAACTGCTTTATGTGTGTCACAGAGCTTGTGGACTTCAGATTTCTAGGGGAGAGCTATCACAGCCTGTGTCTCTGTTATCACTTAAGCTACAGCTGACTGTTAACCAATTAACTGCTGATATCATTGCTGGAACTATAGCTATGTACTGTTACTGCTGATCCTTGAAGGGGAAGTTACTCTACACTGCTAGGAAGTATTGCCTAACAATTGCTGAGACTTCATTCAGCCAATACCTTGAACTAAACCCCTGAGTTACTTAGAACCGCTGTAGTTAAGCTGTGTGTACTGTGTGTTGCGTTCTCATAAGGCCCTGCAAGCCTGCTGCGCTGTGGTTGCAGGTGTGTTGAGGGGGATTCGCAGCACAGGGCTCACCTTAACTTATGCGGGAATAAGTGGAGATGCATATTGTATACACTCTCTCTCACTCATCTGTTCGTACCACACTCATAGGTTACAAAGTAACAGGGAATGATGTATACTGATTCCAAACCCTCCATCAATCACTAGAGGGAGTGTGAAGGAAGGAATCCTAACTGACCCCCGTCATGTCACTAGTGCCCTCCGCAGTTGAGAGTCCAGTCATAACCCCGAGGGTCATTACACATTTCTGCACTACCCCAGAGGACACCCAGACCAAGCTGGCATCACTGGGCCTAACGGATGCTTCAATATAACAAATGTTCGTAATGGAACGAAAATACGTCAACGGAATTTCGTATTTCCTGCCTGTATTTGTAATGCAACTCTCAGCAGCAGAAGAGAACCTCTGATTGGTCAACCAAAACGGAATTTCGTATTTCCTGCCTGTGTGTGTAACTGTGTATTGTAATGCATCAGCAGCAGCGGATCCGTATCTCGGATTAAAAAAAAATATTGTCATGTTGTTGACCCTCATTTACAGGGGTAATATTATTTCCTGTTTCAAAGAAATTCAAAGAAATTCGGATCCGAATTTCGTATTTCGGATATAATTTGGAAACTGCCATTCGGATTTCGTATTCTCCGAAATTCGGAATTTCAGGAAAATTTGTACGAATTTCGATTCGTAACGAAACGAATCGCACATGTCTACTGATTGGGCAAATGCTAACCCCTCCACGCCAATGACTACTGAACCCTCCTCATCATCCTCCAAAAGATCCAGAAGTGATTCTGATCCCAATCATTCCGGTGATTCCCGAGGTCATGCACACAAAATGGTTCTAAAGCCAGGAACCCCACGTTGATATATCCCCCTCGACCACCCGGTTCTCCACGGTTCTACCTAGTTCTTGTCACTTCTATTCAGGTTGCCGAATTTCACCACGAGCGACCCGAGATGTCTTCCACCAGGGCCACAGACCCACACCTGAGGTACCCACACATCCGCCGAATTGAATCAAGATGCGATTTTACAAACGTAATCCAAGACTTTGAATAGCGCCTGAACGCTACAACAATACCGGAAAAGCCTGTTACAGAACTGCAGTCTTTCTGCCCCGTATACCGGTCTCCACAGGATCTGAATGCTACAGACTCTGCCAAACGCTCAGGCCATTATATCCTTTAAGATTATAAATTGTTTATTGGACCGAATACACAATGCTAATTTAGAGTCTCTCCTGCGTGAGAGGCCAAGCGAGCCAGCCCGGGAGTATTAGCTCCCATATTGTCGATTTAATATCTAGCAGGCTCGCTGGTTCTCTTCTGACGGAGAGTATTAGAATGATATCTTAACGGTTAGAACTTCTCCAGGGCCACACTCCAGCTATGATCACAACCCGCCTATAAGGCCTTTGTGTTTACCTCTTCTGCCTTTAGATGCTACCCCCCAACAGCAGTGGGAACCCTGGAGACATCCTGAATCGGTTTCAGTTCTTAACTTTACAGTTATACTCATGTTATTTACAGTTCTTCAATTACGGTTTGCCTGGGGGAGCAGTTCACAGCTCACCCTACTTCTTGAACAGTTTGGGTCAACTTAGACCCCCTTGTCCAAGGACTATGGCTCGAGGTGGATGCCATCCTCCTCTTGCTGAGGTTCTCGATATATGTCTTATAATTTTTTTTTCGTTGTGTCTCCCTCCCTCCCCCCTCTCTTCCTCCCGCCTCTCCTTCCTGACCTGTGTGTGGAGGCGAGCGTACCCTAGATTACCACATCTGACCGAGCAACTGGGTAAGTGTTTAATCAGCCTCAATTCCTATTACACATATGGCAATTAATCTCTTGAGCCTTAATGTACAGGGGCTAAATTCACCTAATAAAAGAACAAAAGCCTTTAGATTCTTTGGATCCTCCCACGCTCAAATAATATTCCTTCAAGAAACGCACTTCTCCAAAACCTCCTACCCCAAATATTTTAGCGCCCAATTCCCCACTGTCTATATGGCTAATGACTCTAACAAACGCAAAGGGGTCTTAATAGGCTTTCGCCGCTCTGTGAACTTTGTTTGTCACTCGGAAACAATAGACCCACATGGGGGGTTTCTGATTCTCACGGGCCTATTGGACGACGGGGAAGTAACCCTGGTTTCTTATTACGCCCCTAATGTAGACCAAATAGACTTTTTCAAAGACCTATTGCACAGAGTCCAATCTATCGCAACAGGCAATGTCATGATGTGTGGAGACTCTAATCTTGTCCTATACCCACATCGAGACAAATCAAACGTTTCTTCAACGTACTCGCAATCAGCTCCCACTTTCAGGGGTCTGCTGGCAACCCATTCGCTAATGGACTGCTGGAGGGAACTGAATGCTAACAAAATAGATTACACGCACTACTCACACCCACATAAAGTCTTCTCCAGAATCGACCACATCTTTACTAATACTTCTCTCTTACCCCACACACTCCAATCCTGCCTACTACCGGTCCCTTGGTCTGACCACTCAGCTGTCACCTTCATCCTCTCATCCCTTATCTCTAAACCAAATTTTTCATCCTGGACATTAAACAGTTCCATCCTATCAGACCCCACCACGAAAGCACTGATAGCATCCCAAATATCAGAGTATATACTACTGAACCGCACACCTGACATCTCCCCTGTCACACTCTGGGAAGCCCATAAACCGGTCTTGAGAGGCAAGATAATACACATTTCCTCTAAATTAAAACGTGAACGCCTGCAGCGTCTAAGTTCACTAGAAAGCAACTTTAACGCCTGTTCTCAGGCCTTCACTATGGACCCCTCTACCATAAATAAAGCGAATCTAGACGAGGCTCGCCAGGCCCTTAATCTCCTTTAACTGACCATGCAGCCAAACAGCTGCACCGCACCGCACCGCTAACAAGTACTACCTCAAGGGCAACAAAGCAGACTCCTTACTGGCCACTAAGCTTCGTGGTATAGATCACAATTATAAACCCATTAAGTTAAAGACCCCCTCAGGTTCCCATTCTTGTAACACGGTTGCTATACTAGATACTTTCCACCAACACCTATCTTCCCTCTACACCTCCCAGGGCCACTTCTCCGCCACCACGGCTGACCAATTTTTTGCAGATCTTGATGTCCCACACCTTTCGGCTTCACAAACCAACTCGTTTGATGAGCCCATCACGGAGCAAGAGGTTGACTTAGCAATAAAAGCCCTACCTAGTGGCAAACGTCCAGGGCCAGATGGCTTCTCAGCGAGCTACTATAAGGCATTCCGGGAACTTCTGACCCCTATGCTAACTGGATCCTTCAATAGTCTCCGTGATCGGAAACAGATGGGCCAAGATTCACTCACCGCCTCAATTTGTATGATACCTAAGCCAAATTCAGACCATTCTAATCCCTCCAATTTTAGGCCAATCTCCCTACTCAATGTAAATGTAAAGTTGCTAGCTAAAGTTCTAGCCAATAGGCTGAACCAAATAGTTGGCAAATTGATCTCTAACGATCAAGTCGGTTTTATTCCTCTGCGACAGGCAGGAGACAACATACGCAAAATTGCCTTACTTACTCATGTCGCCCACGAGACTAACACCCCTGCCATGCTGTTGACGCTAGACATCAAGAAAGCATTTGACACCGTCTCTTGGCCTTACATGTTTTACACTATGGAACTTTGGTCCACGCTTCCTTACATTGATATCTTCCTTGTATAAAAATCCCATAGCCCACATCAAATATGCAGGCTATCGCTCACCAGCCATCGATATCCAACGAGGCACTAGACAAGGCTGTCCACTGTCGCCCCTTCTCTTTGCCCTGATCCTGCAACCATTAGCTCAGAAAAGACATAATTCCCCTGATATATCAGGCATACTTCATGAGGGTAGATCCCATAAATTAAGCCTCATCGCCGATGACGCTCTACTCTTTATCACCAATCCCTTAATCTCCCTGCCCAACCTTATGTCACTCCTCTCCTCTTTCGGTTCCCTCTCAGGCCTCCAGATTAATGAATCTATATCGACAGCACTGAACATCTCCTTGCCTTTAGGGTTAGTCGAATCTATCCAAAGACAATTTCCATACCCCTGGGAATCTAAACATCTCCCATATCTGGGAATAAAATTGACCAACTCTTAACACACCCTCTATGGAGCCAACTATCCCCAAATGATAACTACTTTCAAACATCTTCTAAACACATGGACCACATACCGACTCTCATGGATTGGCAGAATAGCAGCTGTGAAAATGACCCTTCTACCTAAAATCCTATATCTATTTCGGGTCCTTCCAGTGGCTGTCCCCAAGCAAACTATTAAAATTCTACAGTCCCTCATATTTCATTTCCTGTGGGCAGATAAAAGACCTAGAATCCCAAGACGCACAATGCACCTCCCAAAAACTAAAGGTGGGTTGGCAGTTCCCAAGCTGACCAATTATTACTTAGCTGCCCAAATAGCCCAAATTGCCAAATACCATTCGGCTCAGGAAACTCCGAAATGGGGTGAACTAGAGGACTCCCTATCCAAACCCACTTCTGTGACTAACCTCCTGTGGATACATAAAAAACAGAGGCCTACCATATCCAACCCAGTCACGTCCCATTCCCTCCACATTTGGGATTCTGTAAAAACTCCGCATTGCCTCCTTTCCCGCCACCTCCCGCTAATGTTCTTTCTACATAATCCCACTTTCCCTCCAGCTCTAGATAACCCTACAGCTTTCTCAGCCTGGTCCGCCCACAATCTGACTCATCTTTGGAAACTCTACTCTGCCACGGGGATGACCACCTTCCCGATGCTACAAGAAAGATACCATCTCCCAACTAAAGAGGTGTTCCGATACATACAGATCAAGAATTATATACTCAACATTGCCCCACGAGACAGGAGCTATACATCCTTTACATGGTTCGAAAGGGTCTGTCGGGATGACCAACATCGACCGGATCTTATCTCTCTCATATACTCTACCCTTCTCACTCCACCCGATGCACCCTCACCCTCATACACCTCCAAATGGAATCAGGATCTGAATACAATCATTGAGGAAGACAAATGGACTAAAATTTGGGAGAACACCAAATCTAGTGGGAGATGTGCGAGTATGTTGGAAATCAACTATAAAGTCCTCTAGCGGTGGTACATGGTACCCAGCAGAGTGGCACTATATAATCCAGCTTGCTCCCCGAACTGTTTTCGAAGTTGTCAGGAGCGTGGCACTTTTATCCACATATGGTGGCATTGCCCCCTAGTCTCTGAATTCTGGAACGAGATCTTTAACTTCCTCTCCACAATCTTGTCCACGCCAATAACAAAAACTGCGCAATTCACCCTACTAAATTACAACACTGCCAACCTTTCCCGCACCACATTCAAACTAGCCCTTTTTGTTACCACCTCCACCAAAAGAGAGATAGCTAAGAATTGGCAGACTCCATCCCTCGTTCTCTCCTCTGTAATAAACCACATCCACTGGATCTTATCACATGAAAAACGCACGGCACAGCTTAACAACTCCATGGCTAAATTTGAAACAATCTGGCAGCCTTGGATAGATCATTATTTCGCATCTGATACCCAATGTAGATTGTTAACTTTATAACAGCCTATACCCTTCTCAGTTTGGATTAATCATTTCACCCTTCCCACCTCCATACATAGGTCACTCACTCCCTCCCCATCGTTCCCCTTCTGTGTCCCCCCTACGACAATCTTCGCGTCCATGTTGTTTGTCCTACGTGTTTCTCCACCTGGATACGCCTTACTTCTATGATGGGACTACCACGCAACTCCGTTCTTTATTTGTTAAAAGTGCAGTCCCCCTTCCATTGGAAGCATTCTGGGTTTCTCCCGATATCCTGATGACTGAATCTGCAACTAGTTGTTTTTTGTTTTTTTCCTTCTCTTTTTTGTTCCACATCAGAAATGTTGAAATCCTGATAGTGACTTGCTCAGTCATTTCTACCGATTTCGTCCTTCGGTTATTGTATACCTTCTGACATGTACAACTGAGTCTAGAAACTGATTGCTCCATCTAGAATGTTACTGTAATGCGTATCTATGTTGTTATTGTAAAGCATATATGGACCACAGAGGTCACATGTTGTATGTCTGTTTTTATTATATCTCTAATAAAAATCTATTTGGGAAAAAAAAAGAGTACCCGTCACTGCCAATATGCTATCACATGCGGGGCTTGTAAGCCCCCCCCCCCCTATGTCATAGCAATTAAAGTAAACTTAAATTTAAAAAAAAAACTGTTTTAAAATAATATTAAATAAATAAAATGTAAAAATAAAATTGTAAAAATTGTCCCCGCGAGCACATGCGTTGTCGTGTAAACACGAGTCGGGTGCGCCTACATACGAAAACGACGATTGCGCTTTACATCTTGGGTATCGCCGCACACAGTGAGAGTGAGAGCAATAAGTGAGAGTGAGAGCAATAAGTGAGAGTGAGAGCAATAATCCTAGTGCCAATATTTATGTGTATCTCTAAAATGATGACCTGTGGGGGCTTTTAAAGCGTCGTCTATCAACTTTTTGGGGTACTGAATTATGTTGCAGTTTCACGGACGCACACAATTTTTAACCTGGGCAGGTTGGGTATCTATTACTCGTTGTAACCTCATCTTTTATATTTTACAAAAAAAGTAGTTTTACATAGTGTTTTGGGGTACTAAATTCAACTTAAGTGCATTTTTCACTACATTTTTGGGTTTGATAATAAGTTGCGCTAATGTCGTGCAATATAAAAATTTGCAACTGCCAACATTTTATTCTATAGGGTCTTGGCTTTCAAAAAATATATCATGTTTGGGGGTTTTTCAGTAATTTTCAAGCCTAAAATGTGGATTATACCACGGGTGCAAAATATGAAAAAAAGGCCTTTGCCCTTAAGGGGTTAAAGCCCATTTCCACCTTTTATAGGTGATTTGTGGTAATGTAGAGGTAAGGGGGCGGTGTATGTGAGTGTGCGCATTGTCCTGAGTCACAGTGCTGTTTTATTATACTTGTTTTAATAGATTATTTCACAGGCCAGAGTCCTGGAAATTCAAAATTCCCTCCAGAGGAACTTCAATCCGACTCTCTGACAGTTGGTTATTATCTGTAAAATGTATTCAGCTCTGCTGACCCCACCCCCTTCTCATGAACGAGCACACACAGGTGTCAGATATGTAATCAGCTCTGAGAAAATGATCATCAGCAGCTGTGACAGAGCAGAGTGTCATCACAACACATCTTTCCTCATGGTGCTGCTCCACCACATGTTGGAAAGGTACAACTGTCTCTTAGGGTTAGTTCACACCATAGGCAGTGGGTTCCGGTCCGATTCTGGCCGGGCTGGAGGGGACGTGGTGGGCCATTAAAGTGCCCTCCAGCCGCAATGCGATCACCCGCACAGGATCGCAAAAAGGCACATTGTGCCTGCAGTGCGGTCCGGTGCGATCAAAATGCGGCAAGCCCTCCAGCTGTGCTAAGGGCCAGTTCACACCATATGCAGTTGTGATGCAGTCCGTTTATTTGACTGCTGCAGTCAAAATACATCACAATGCTTTCCTATGGTCTTTCTTGTGCTTTATTCACACTGCAATGGTGTGAATAAAGCACAAGAAAGATCATAGGAAAGCATTGGTGTGAACTGGCCCTAAAATTACAAATCCTATGAGGCATTGCAAGATTCTCACAGCCACAGGCATGAATCTGAGACAGATGCATCATGGGATTTGTAGTTTCACTACAGCTGGAGGGCCAGGTTCCCCACCTCTGCTCTAAAGTCACTTCTTTATTCTGAAAGGCCAAAGTGATGAAAACAGAGAAAAGAGAGCAGTGTAATAATTCAGCAATTATCACATCACCACTATCACAAAGTTCTACCATGGTGTACCTAATTTGGTTCTGTTTTATTGGGACCTCATTAGGAAAACATACTCCAAAACTGGAGCAGACAAAATCTGGAACACTTGACCATAGTAACCAGTTTCTCTTTCCAGTTTGTTCAATTAAACTTCGAAAATGAACACTAGAATCTGATTGGTTGCCATGCACAGCTGCTCCACATTCTGTCTGCTCCAGTTTTGATAAATTCTCCTCAGTGTACTTTTTGTCCATATTTTCATTATGATCTTTTGAAGACATGCAATGGGCCAAAAGGTATGCAAGGTATAGGGCTGTTAATATAGTAGACTTACCATAATAATAATAATAAATATTTTAAAAAACCATTAAAACCCCTTTCAGTCAATTCTTGTGAAATTTGAAATTCATAACACATTTGTCTGTCTCTAAAATGTTCCAGATTTTGAGAAATATGCTCCTTACTTTTTATGCAGAAGGGACTGTCTCTACAAATCAGAAACATTTGTCATCTCAGGAGTTTTCTTCTTGTGTGTATTAGGTGTCTGCTTCATAAATATTGTTTTCTCCTCAGACTTCCTATGTCGTGCTCCTTGTGTGACCAAAATGTAAATTCAGATTCACTGACATGCTGCCCAAAGCCAAAAACAGATGGAATGACCTCATGCAGGAAATGCAGGCCCTTACTTATGGTTTACCATTGTGATAACGTGCTCTGAGCTCTGCCACAGTATTGTCACTCTGCTATTTTGTTTCTCATTTTCTTTACTCGTCCACGATTCTAAAAACTTAAACCTGATGTGCATATAAACAAGTTATCACATATAATAATTAAGAGGCAACATGCTGTGCAGGTTTGGCTTAATGACATGGTATTTCAGTGATAAACAGTTTGTCCTCACTTGCGTCTGGAAATAGTTGTTATTTTTTTTTCCAGTTTACAAAAATATGGTTCAACAAGGTCTCTGTGTCCTTTCCTAGTAAATAAACAAATGTTTGGACTAAGCGTTTGTCTTCTTTGTTTGCCCCTAGTGTCATCTGACATTTGTTTTCCAGCAAGCCATTAAGGAAATTCATATGGAATAAAATAACTAATCATATAACAATAATAAAATGTAACAGAGCAATTTAATAAGTAGACAGTGCGGGGGTAGCCTCACTGCAAGGGTTAAGGCTCCATTCACACCTGCATGCTTGTAATTCATCACGGTTGTACGTGTAGACAAAAATGCACAATTGTTAATCGACGCACTTTTTTTATGCACGTTTGCAGCTACAACCCCAGTCAAAACACCCAGCAACCACCCAGAAAATTGCATATGTACTTTTTGCCGCATTTGGCATTTTTGTACACACGTACGAATGTGCAGGTGTGAACGAGCCCCATAAGAATGTATTGTTTTTTGTGTTTTGTGCGTATACGCACAGAAAAATGCTCAGGTGTGAACCAGGTCTAAGATTTTATTTGCCCAGAGTTCTTCCTGAAAGGGAATGGGTGGTGCGCTGTGGAAAAATGCAAACATGCTGCATTTTTCTGCAGCACACTGGATTAGGGTTGCCACCTTTTCTTCAAGCGAAACCCGAACACTCCAGCGACGCAAAGAGTTTTTTGGGGAGAATGAGTTGTGGCTCATTCATATGTAAATAGCTTTGCCCATTCATATGTAAATATCACAGTTGAGACTATTTTCAGTGGGGGTCCAGTAGCCCCTATCTTAATTTTGGTTGCCCGTCTGACTGACATCATGGGGGTGATTTACTAACCTAAACACACGCACGCACTAGGTGCGTGTGATTTTTACACAGCAAAACGTATTTATCAACCAAAAAGTCTCTAAAAGCATATTTCCACTAATGCCATATATGGAAAAATCATGCACATGATGCATATATAATGCTGCTTCACAGTTTAGACAAAAATGGTTAGCTCATGCATTTACATTCCTGCATTCATCAACGCAAGCAACACAATGTAGAGCTAATTTACACAACATCACCTTGCAATTCATGCAGGGCTTTGCACAACACACCTGCTGGGTGTGTACACACTACAAAGGTGTCTAGATTCCACCAATAGATCATGCTGGGAGGGAACACACTACAGAGGTGTATACTTGTTTGTGGCGTGTTTATAAAGTTAGTAAATCAACCCCCATGTGTCCGAGTTTCTGCTGCCATGAAACCTGGACACAGCATTCAAAACCTGGACTGTCCGGGTGAATCCTGGACAGGTGGCAACCCTACACTGGATGCCACTGCACTGCAGGTGACCGCAGCACAGCCCACTCACTGCTGTGCAGGAGCCTGAATGGAGTGTACACATTGTACACTACCAATAAAGTTATAAGAAAAATGTAAACAGTGACAGCTCCAGCAGTGTGCAATACACCACACACTTCCGAAGCTGCCACACTGCATCAGACCATCTGCTAAAACTTTTTTGTGGACGGGCTTGTGTGGTCTTTAGACTTGTACAAGCATTTAGATAAAGCAAATGCTTCAAATGAGCTAAAATAGCTGTGGTGAGGAGACTACCACACAGAAAGGCTCAAACCATAGAATTATAGACAGGAGCACTAGACCTAAAACAGATGGATGTGAGGGAGCAGAGCTGGATAAGTTTACATACCTGGGGAATAGGGGCTATTTGCAGAAACTCCGAATAGGCAAACTGACGGTATATCTTTAAACGCCTATTATAAGACACTGTTTAGGTATCTCCATCCTCTCCAGAGATGGAAGATATGAGAACCATAACTTTACCTCTGAAATGATGAGCTGCATAAGTTTTCAGTATTTAATGGAAACAGCGTGGGGAAAAAGATAAATAATGCCATGAAATAAAGAAATTCATATACTGAATGCTGCCATTGCAAGTATATAAATTTAGTTATCAGAATGCTGTATTTTATGCAATGCTGGAACTGTCATTTAGTGCTTAGCAAGCTGAATACAATGTAATTGTACAATCTGTATTTTTTTTTCACATTTTCAAAAAGCTATGTAGTGCAAGGGCCTGCCTAAGTAACTGATTCGATGTATATTCAATTAAATAAATATGCAACTAATCCTTTTGCTGGCAAGCCCTCTAGAACGCTTTTAACCTCAGCTGGCCACACCATTTTTGCAATTTTTCCCATTGTTTTGGTTTTCTATTTCTGCACTGCTAGTGTTAGTAAAAGACCCCCCAAACCATATATTTTTTGAAAGCACAGTCCCCGTAGAATAAAAAGACGGTGCTACTAATTTTGAAGGTCCTGCGACAATTGCGCAAATGTTTGTCAAATCAATATTAAACCAATAAAATACACAATTAAATTGATAAAGCACACTAAAATCAGTATCAGTGCACAAAAAAATACTTTTACAACTGAATCTAAAAGATAAAACTATATTGAGTTAATAAATAACAAATAATTGTACATTTTAAGTTGCGCCTTTTTGCGGAACAGTAAACAAAATGAAGTAATGCAAAAATGTAAATAAGTGACCTGTGTTAAAAATCGTTTGCGCACTGTGTTGGTGTGTGTGTTGTGATAAAATGATACAGGCATACATTTAATCGCAACACAGTGTATCACAACACACGGCAATGTGTCACAACACTTTGCCACACAGGTAAATTAATGTTATTTTAAAAACAAAAAAAATAAGAATGCACTGCAGCATATGTGCATGGCGTACACCACAATATGGTGCATGTGTATGTTATCTGTGTGTGGGGAGAGGGGGGCTTGTGTTTTTTTTAATTTATATTTTTAATTTTTTTATTATTATTAATAATTTACTTTTGCGGGTGTTGGGAAAATATCAGCAAAAGTGTTGCGATTAGATGATCCCATCTGCACACTTTACACGTAAAAGGTAAGGTCAGGCACTTTCACTAACCTTCTTCCCTCCTTATTCATGACGGTGTCTGAATGAAGCAGAACCGGTTTGCCTGGTCTTTTCACCACAATACGATCCTTGAAGATATTTCTTCCATATCCCCAGGTCTCCATACAGCTGTTGAACTTGTCAAGATACATGGCAGGGTAATACCGGTCACGTTCCTACGCCAGCTGCGCTCCCGTTTCCTCGCCTTCCTATGGATGAACAAACAGGCCCGCCTAAGACATCAGCTCTTGTCCAGGTCTAGGGAGGCGGGTGGCCTGGGCTTTCCTGACCCGGTGATGTACTACAACGCGGCGCACCTATCCGTGGTGGTTGACTGGTGCTGAAACTTCCGTCATAAGCTTTGGGTGACCCTAGAACAGCGGGACTGTGGGATACCCTTACAGAATGCCCCTTGGATCTTTCCCAAGTTACCACTGACCCACTGGTCTAACCCCCTGGTCCGAGTTGGGTCCCTGTTGGGTCCTGTGGAAGAGCGAGAGAGCGGGCGGCCGCTAGCTAGAGTCTCGAGCCAAGCATTCTGTCACCTCTGTTGTGTTATGTGTTGTCTTGTGTCTCTCTGGTCTTTTGTATAGTCCTTAACTATCTTTGTATATGTGTCCTGAATATATATATAAAAAGTCTAAAGGGTGGTGGTTCGGAGTGATGGGCAGATCCAAGATGGCTGAGACTGCACCAGCCCGGTAACGGATATGCGTGTCTGGTTGATTTTGTTTCTGTTAAGTACATATATGCAGCCTCCGGGCCAATGGATCTCTGTCTTCTGTATCATACCCTTGTGCTTATAAATAAAGAATGTTAAAAAAAAAAGATACATGGCAGATATATCCTGAGATCGGAAAGCTTTTGGTGCTAAGGTAATCCCATACCTCTTCCTCACACCAGCTCTGACGGCTTCTCTCTATATGAAGTCCATTATGTCCTCCGGAACATAAGGATATTCATAGCCGTAATATTTGGCTACTCTTTTGGTAACGATCCTTTGGTGCCTTAACAAACTAGTAATTTCAGCCATTATGCCCAATCCTGGCAGTACACAGGCATCGCTGCGGCGGTACGTGGGAGAGAGTCCATCACAGTAATGGCAGGCTGATCAGAATCCGACTCCATAATACACATGTGTGATTCGTTTCGTTCCGAAACTAAATTCGGACGAATTTTCGGAAATTCGGACATTTGGATGTATCCGAATTACAGACATAACGAATGCAAACTAATCTGAATTTCCGTTATCAAAATTCATTAGCGGTAGTTCGTTCGAACGTTCGTTTCGTTTTCGTTTTGTTCATTCGTTCGTTGCAGAAAGTGACATTAGAGAAGGAGAAAAAAAATGTTTCCCCTCAAATGTCACTTTGCTGCAACAAACGAATGTTCGAACGAACTACCGCTAACGAATTTCGTCTGAATCCGAATTCCGAATCCGA
This sequence comes from Nanorana parkeri, assembly GCF_000935625.1. Taxonomy (NCBI): domain Eukaryota; kingdom Metazoa; phylum Chordata; class Amphibia; order Anura; family Dicroglossidae; genus Nanorana; species Nanorana parkeri. The sequence continues at coordinate 104,211 of NW_017308488.1, read as the reverse complement.
ATTGACTTTCACACCTGAATCCCGAAAAAAGAAATAACACAAAATCCGAATCAAAACTAAACTAAACAAATTTTTTGCCAGTGCACATGTCTACTCCATAACATCCATATGGCATACTATGGGGCTTTTGCTAGCACTGGGAACAACGCTTTCCTGCTTCCAATCCCATGTGACTCACTTGTCTCTGGCGCGATGGTCTGGCTGGATGGTGGCTAGCGACTTGTGGAAGTTTCGTCAGATGTTCGTAGTCTGCGCGGGAATACCCCATCTTGGGTCGTACAACTGCTGTGGGCTCGAGTTTCACAGCCGTCGCAGCCGAGTCTTCTCCAACACTCTTCTTAGTGCTGAAGGGGAGCTGAATAGTGCATTGCTCACTCACTGCCGTTGTTGCAGGGGATTTCTCTGAGGTAGCGTATCCAGTATTGCGGTCCACCTTGTAGTTGGCAGATGGTTGAGTCTCTGGCAAGGTATCTAGTAACGGATCACCGGATCCTGCACACCGACCCCAGGGCCTAACTTGCGCTGTTAAACGGTGGCATCTTCCGCAGGTTACTCCCAGTTGTTCAAAACATTGTCATTAACACAAGACCAGATACCCTCGTGGGTGCACCCGAATACCGGTATTCACCATCATGTCTTCAATCCTACCGACAGCCGCTCGGTACGGATCTTTGTAACCACTCAGCCGAGTAGTTACCTCCTCCCCCTTCCCAGGTTGGCAAACGGGTGAGATGTAGGACATCTTTGAGGCAGCGAGGAACTCTCACTTCTCTGGTAATTAATAGTACGGGTCGCTGGCCGGCACACGCATCTCTCTCTGCAGCTCCAGCAGCGCACGTGTCTCCAACTCCACACGGTCTGACTGTAGTGAGCAAGGCTAAGAGGCGGTGACTCCTCCCCTTCCAGACACACAGCGCCTCCTCACATGCAAATGTGCAGAATATTTCCCCGCCAACATGGTGCCACAATTCTTTATCGTATAACTCCATAGTTGCCGGACAAATCAAGCAACAGCAGAATCCAAGTCAGAAAAAGCTCAAAACACTTGGTACATGCCTCTCCATGATGATGAAGCGACAGTCCATTGAATAATACTGTGAAGTTTTCACAAAAATACAACTTTTTACTTGCGGTTGCTATGGGCAACAGCACATCAAAATTCACTTTTTCTCAAAAATAACGATAGCAATCGATTACACAGTTCCTTGGTAAACAGGAGATCGAATCTCATCAGTACGCCTCCAAATGTAGCCCTCGGGGGGTCATATGAGATGACCGTCTCCGATCAACTACCTCTGCCAACCTGTAGATAACTTGAAGACCCTAGTAACACTGCTCTATTACAGGGGGTGTTAGGGGGTAGAGCCCTACACTGTCCTATATTTTTTGGGGGCTCAAAAAAACACACTAGGTCTTATTTTCGGAGTAGGTCTTATTTTTTTTTTAATGTACAACAATCCACATTTATTCATGTACAACCGTCTACATGTATTCATGAACAAAAATATGGTGATCAGGGCAATCAGGGGTGCCATACCTTTCCAAGAGCAATTTAATAACCAATCGCTGGCCAGAATGAGCGAAGCACCCTTTCACTATCGATTCCTCACAGGCGGAGTGCATTTGGTATCACTCCACCTGTGTGACAGGAGCAGGCTTATGTGGCTCTGCTCCCTTCGCTGCCACCTCGCTTCCTCTAGTGCTGGCTTTGTTGGCACCACTTATTTTCTCCCGCCTCTCTTCAAGTTACATAGTTACATAGTATTTGAGGGTGAATAAAGACATTAGTCCATCAAGTCCAACCTATTAGGATCTCATTCTAGGAGTACCCGTACCCCTGTATATTACGGTCCCTTAAGAAATCGTCCAAAAGTTTCTTGAACAATTCCACATTATTTGCTGAAATCACCGCCTGTGGCAGTGAGTTCCAGACCCTAACTGATCTTACTGTGAAGAACCCCCTTCGCACCTTGTGCTGGAATTTTTTTTCCACCAATTTTAGGTTATGGCCTCTAGTT
>NW_017308488.1:91424-101878 GCF_000935625.1 Nanorana parkeri | reverse complement strand
AGTTTTTAAATACTAAAAAAGGGTCTAAAAAGGAAGGGAGACAACAAGTATTCAAAAAATCAAGCACTCAATATATCCCAAACAGTTCAAATCCCAATTTTTTAACGCCACTTAGCTCCCAGGCACTTTGTTCCCAAGCCCTGTGTGAGCAAGCTCAAAATGAGTGATGCACTAGTTTATAATACACCTGCTCAATGAGAGACACCTGAGCTCAATTAACCCCTCCCCCTAACAAGAGCACTGCAACCTGAGGGTTCAAGTTCTCCCTTATGCCACCACCTGGGAATGGTCACATCTAGGTCTTATTTTTGGGGTAGGTCTTATATTTTAGCAATTTCCAAAAATAGCACTAGGTCTTATTTTCGTGGTAGGTCTTATTTTTGGGGAAACACGGTAGGTATTTTCTGACATCACTCCTCTATTAAAAAAATCTTTAGTGCAAGCAATTGTATATCTGTTTCTTAAGATCTCTAGAGTAGCCTCAGAACGAGGTTTGGCTCTCAGAAGGAAGAAGCTACTTGCTGCACAGAGAGGGCGGACATAGACTACTATTGAGAGCAGGTACAGGCACTGCTGCAGGGTTGAGAGAGTGCTGTTAACCCTTTGTGGATAATATAGAATCAATTATATGTCCTGGTTGTCTAGTTATAGAGAACATTTATTTTATTTGCTGCCCATAGCAACTAGTTAACTCTGTATCAGAGACTTTACTCCTCAGTGTTTTTTTTAAAAAGGTCTTGGGCTGTCTAATAAATTGTGACCTTTACACTGATAGATACTTGAATATCAATTCACAAATCTGATGTATATATAAGTAAATATATATTATCATTATAATTTATTTTATATTCTGACAACGGCCGCTGTAAAAAAAAAAAAACCTGAAAGAGCACCTCCCTGAAATGAGACGGGAACCTCCCTGAAATAAGGTTTTGCAGGTTGGGATGTCTGTGAGTATAACTTTTTATTTTTGAACCTAGAACAGGGGTCAGCAACCTTAAACACTCAAAGAGCCATTTGGGCCTGTTTCCCACAGAAAAGAAAACACCGGGGGCCACAAAACCCTTTTGACATCTAAAATGAAGATAAGACTGCATATATAGTTTTTTACCTTTATGCTACGTATAGCATGTATATAGGTATATGTGGGCTTTGTAACGCACTGGACTTTGGGCTTAGTAACGCACTGGACTCTGGGCTTAGTAACGCACTCCCCCCACCCCCGCTCCTCATTCAGACTCACCTGACAAGCCTCACAGCCAGCATCCCAGCCAGACGGTGTGCACTGCAGGGGGTGGGGCATGTGACACACACTTCGACTCTCCCGCCGCCTGTTACTAGGCACTCGGCTGGGAGAGGAGGTGAGTCACAAGACCCACCACCTTACAGAGAAGCCCAGGGACCCTGCACTGCCTTGGGGTAGTTCTGACCCTGGACAGGGAGCCGCAGCAGAGGGATGAAAGAGCCACATGCGGCTCCGGAGCCGCAGGTTGCTGACCCCTGACCTAGAAGAAATGATCACTCAGTTGTGAATAATACACCACTTAAGGTGCCCATACACCTTACGACTATCGCAAGACTTTTGTCTTGCGATGGTTGGTAGCTTATGAAAAGCTCGTACGATCTGCCCATCTTGGACAGGCAGATCGTACTTGCGGTCATCGCAAGCCCGCTCCGCTGAGGGGCGGTCTTGCAATGACTGCAATGAGGGGCGGGCTCCCGATCACTGCAAACGGCCCGTTCGGCAGTTGTCGAACAAGCAGGCCACTGCTTGTTCGACAACTGCCTGCTTGTTCGAACAAGCCTGCTACCGCACAGTAGAAACGGTCGCACGCCTTCCATACACTGTACGATTATCGTACAATCGCGGGACTTCCTGCGATTCTCGTACTATAATCGTACAGTGTATGGACACCTTTACAGCTGGCAATTTGCAGCTGCTCTTTTTCCCAGGCACACTGTCATCCATTCCATAGCCTTGCGTGGCCAATTTCACATTACTGGTCAGGTCTGCCTATTCCAAAATCCATTCCCTGATGAAAACAGCAATGTAATCCAGTAATCATAAAAAGGACAGGGTGCAGTATTCTTTTGCTGATGTCAAATTTATGTGAGGCTAGCAGGAAGGGAGGGTGCCAGGTTAGTGTCACATGTTTGGAAAGGTTCTGTGGCTTCTAAATGGGATTATATGCAAAAGGTACTTTTTTAACAATTACTTTGCCAAATCAGATTTTAAGTGAAGGTCTACTCTAAAAAATGATTTAAATATAATAATAGTAAAAAAAAAATCAGGTCTGAGCATGCAGGCCCCTTAAAAGATATGTCAGAGTTGGTTACTGGGAAAAAAAGAGAAGGCAAATCTATTAAATTGAAGAAAACCAAAAGACGAAGTGTAGAGAAGCGCCAACAACCTAGCGTGGATTAGCAGGCAGGTGTATGGAGGTTCCAAAGGAAGTTCTGAGTGTTATACTCACATCTGGGTGAGTTGTTTAAGGCTTCTGGAGGAGAATTTCAGGAAGGTGGTGCAGTGTGGTGGAGTATCAGCACTTCCGATCGGGCATCTGGGGTATCAGAGTGTTGGCAAAAATAAATGGCTACGTAGGTGAGTTTCCAAAGTGCGGATATCAGGCAGGTGAAAATACATAAACTTACCATTAAGTAAGTAATGTTGCGACATCAGCGACAAAGGTCCTTGGATGGCATGATGTGAAGATCCTTAGTGGGATGGATGATCTGCTTGTGCAATTATGTGAATGGTGGTACAATTGAAGGTGATTAAAAAGATGGTGATCCATTTATTTACGTCCATTTATTTTTGCCAACATGCTGATACCCCCAGATGCCCGATCGGAAGTGCTGACACTCCACCACACAGCACCACCTTCCTGAAATTCTCTTCCAGAAGCCTCAAAACAACGCACCCAGATGTTGTAACGCTTCACAGGTAAGGTTATAGGATCTCAACTGTGGAGGTAAGTTCTAGGGGGCGTCTCTTCAGTGAGGCCTCTGAGTAACGGTTTAGTCTGTGTGCAATTCCTAGAGTTCCCGCCCCATATATTTCAAAAGGAGGGAACGGAATTGTGTATACATCATGTACCGTTTGATTTGTCAGAAATTAATAAGCAGCGTGCTCTCCGTGGGGTATTACCTCATACTGCCACCTAGTGGTGCATGTGGGGGTTTACACGTGCAAGGGGAGATCTGTGCAGCATCTATAATGGCAGCATCTATATATAGGGATATACAAGGTATGTGAACTTCTTGAGATTGCACAGTCTTTGATAACCACTCAGTATTGAATAAGCATACATAGGCAAAAGGTCTGTGATAGCATCGATAATGGCAGCAGGCAGTACTGACACAGCCTAACATACAAGATATGTGCAGTTATTTGTGATTAGCACAGCATTTGGTGAGCACTCAGTATTGAAGAGACATATATAGGCAGGGTGTATCTGCTGCGAGGCAAACAAGGCGTGCTGCCTTGCCTAGGGCAGCAGCAAAGCTAAATACACTTCTGTATATAGGCACAAATTTTGTGATACTGATAGAGGTCACTGGCTCATACAGTGGCTATAGGGTACTTGCGGTTGGTAATGTCAGCAGCAATGAGTCAGTAGCTGTGGATGCATGAGATACAGCTGACCACGTCCAGAGGAGCCCCGGGGAGGCGGCAGCAGCAGTGAGCAGGAGTTCCTTTGTAATTCCCCCGGAGGGGATGGCTGTAAAGGTGGCCATACACTTTACAACCATCGCAAGACTTTAGTCTTGCGATGGTTGTAAAGTACTTAAAAAAATGTACGATCTGCCCATCTTGGACAGGCAGATCGTACTTGCGATGACTGCAATGAGGGGCGGGCTTGCGAGGACGGCAAACGGGCAGTGTGCGCGTGCGCACACCGGCCCGTTCGTCAGTTGTCGAACAAGCAGGCCACTCACTCGCCGAGAATCGTACGATTCCCGGCGGGTTTTCTAGCCTGCTTGTTCGATGGAAGACGTGCGACCGTACAGTAGAAACGGTTGCACGCCTTCCATACACTGTACGATTCTCGTACGATCGCGGGATTTCCCGCGATTCTCGTACGAGAATCGTACAGGGTATGGGCACCTTATGGCCACTCTCACTGTGTCCAAGGCTGTGAGTTCCAGGTAACCGCAGAGGGTGAGTTTCCAACTGTGCAGCGCCAACAAGAATAATGAACAAATTAAATGGATGTGCTTAACTTAACAATAAACTGTGATCTGTGATATATAGTGAATCAATCAACAATAGATCGGTGTGGATCAGTGTACCCAGAATTGTTATAAAATATATACATTCATATATACCATCAATATTTATGAAAATAAAAAGTAAATATTTTTTCTTATAGAACACAAATACACTGGACATACAATTCCCCAGGGTCCTTGGAGTGATTAGTGTTGGTGTGAAAAAACACCGTAAATAGCGATAAAGTGTTCCAGGTGCACAAAGCTTGTAAGTTGATGTGAAAGTTCCGTGAAGATTGTTGGGGATGTGGGCTAATGCCGTACGTATCCCCTCAAGGTGTGCACTCACCGTGATGTAGTGGCTGTGGTAAGCAGCCAGAAGCGCTTAAATTAAAGTTCCCGGAGCCGCGCCGTCCTCACTGTGTCTCTCAACGATCAGTGACCAGCAAGTGGTTTGTCTCCACAGTCATATAAAGAAAGAGCCTTTCATTGTATAACAGTTTCCAAAGGGGCTTTATTTGAATCGAATAAAAACAGAGTAACGAAAACCAAGATTTTCCGGCCGGCAAAGCAATATACTAACAAAATCCTGTATCTGGTATGACGTGCAGTTAGGCCCGCCCCTACGCATTTTGTCGTAACAACGTCCTCAGGGGGTTATGCAGGTCTAACTCGTCATACCAAATCCTCTACTTATATAGTACAAATCAATTAACCAATTGGCAATAGATCGCCGCCCGGTGTCTCCCTGACATTCAATGCGGCATACATAGAAATAAATACTATAAAACATCCGTCTAAATCTCCATTAAATGCATAGATTAGAAGCAAAAGATACATATTTATGTTAAAAGCTGAAGGTATAAATAACAAATAGTGAGTTAATCTTAAAAAACATTAATTGAAAAAGCACCGCCCTATTAAAATATTCGATAAAAGTGAAGTCATATAAATTATTAATATAGATAATAAGTCTAATATGCATACTTAGCTAAAATTATTACAAAATTATAAAAAATCGATAACCGTTTGAATACGCATAACAGTTTAAACAGAAACCATATTAAAAAGGGAAAGTGGCAGCTTGCGGTCATTTATAAATCATTAAATAACCACTATGTGTCTTGACCTGCGATAGAGATCTTACTACCCAAGAAATAAGCAACATTGTATTAAATTAGTGGTCAGTCACCACTTCGGTGTCTGTGGTGTGTATACCCTAATAAAAGAGAGCCTGTCTTGTCCTCAGCAGCATATCGTGCATATAAGGGACGATATCACGTCAAATAATGGGGAAGATGTGGAAACTCTATGGCTGGAGCTAGATATGACGGACGCTAGCTATTTCAGCAAATAATGTGGAATTGTTCAAGAAACTTTTGGACGATTTCTTAAGGGACCGTAATATACAGGGGTACGGGTACTCCTAGAATGAGATCCTAATAGGTTGGACTTGATGGACTAATGTCTTTATTCAACCTCAAATACTATGTAACTATATATCATTTACAAACCTTACCGTACCAAGTTTAACAGCATTGTATATATTAAGTAATAATCTAAACTTTAAAAAGTATCTTAAGAAATTATTAATTCCTAAAATATAAAATTAATAGCTAGATGGTTACTTATTACTGAAAAAGCAATTCAAATCAGGAGTTCCTTTGTAATTCCCCCAGAGGGGATGGCTGTAAGGCCGCTCTCACAGTGTCCAAGGCTGTGAGTTCCCGGTAACCGCAGAGGGTGATTGTTTAGCGTTCACCCGTCAATAGTAGGATGCCGAACATTCATAACCCCCATGGCTTTAAGCAGACAGCTGACGTGCGGGGGGAGGGGCTGCATGACTAGCCCGGCTAGCCCGGCTACGGAGTGCGGCGCTGGAGCTACCCGAGGTAAACCTGTTACAGATGCGAGTATAACACTCAGAACTTCCTTTGAAACCTCCATACACCTGTCTGCTAATCCACGCTAGGTTGTTGGCGCTTCTCTACCCTTCCTCTTTTGGTTTTCTTCAGTACAAACGTCGGACACCCCGGTTCGCACATTTGAGAAGCAGCACACCCTGTGGCCCCATGAACCCCCCACCCCTACTCAGCCCCTCGTAGAGCGCTCACCTCCTGGACTTTTCCTCAACTTTCACAAATCTATTAAATACTTTCTTCAGCTCTGTGCACACCAAGGAACAGGATGTAACTCAAGCCCATAATGGGGATAGCAGGGCCATAGCCTCTACTGAACCACAATGGCTGACTATTGATATGGTCCAGAAACAGTTAGGCAAAATTAAGGTGAACAAAACACCTGAACCGGATGGCTTACACCCACGTGTCCTCAAATAATTGAGGTGTATAATTTCAAAGCCATTGTATCTAATTTTTAGAGACTCTCTAATGACTAGCTTGGTACCGATGGATTAGCACAAGGCCAATGTGGTGCCTATATTTAAAAAGGGATCAAAGTCTTTACCAAGTAATTACAGACCTGTAAGTTTAACTTCAATAGTTGACAAAATACTGAAAAGTTTGATGAAGGATCACATGCAATTGTTTTTGCTTGAAGATAATATCATAAGCGATAGTCAGCACGGATTCACAAAAGACAGAAGTTGTCAAACAAACCTACTTTCATTGGACATTGGACAGAGGAATGGCTGTGGATATAGTATACTTGGACACAGTTCCCCACATGCGGCTAATGTATAAGTTAAGGTCAGTAGGTATAGAGTATTCAATCTGTAATTGGATAGAAAAGTGGCTTAAAGACTGTATTCAGAGAGTGTTGATCAATGATTCATACTCTGAATGGTCTGAGGTTTTTAGTGGTGTGGTGTCCCTCAAGCAGGGCCGGTGCAAGGATTTTCTTCCCACACAGGCGAAGGTGCACCCCCCCCCGGCACCCTCAGGTAGTCTTATGGTAGCGCTAGCCCTGCAAAGACATCCCATGAAGCAGCACTCCAAACCTAATAGGAGATCTGTAATATCCATGTTACAGGTCACACCAATTCTCTCAGAAGCTTTTAGAAAAAAGGAAGACCATCAGCTATTAGTGCTGTATATGCGAAGCCACAAGCAATGACACCCCAAATAGTTTACTGTGGAGCACCCCAATACAAAGACACCACAAAGTGTACCACTCCAGAAAGCATGACAAAGATGTCCATGTTACAGCTCACACTAAACGTATCCAGAATTTGGGAAAAGATTGACCATCCTCTTCTGAAGCCCTATATGTAAAGCCGCAGGCATTGACACCCCACCTCTATTACCATGGAGAACCCCAATAAAAGGACACCCCCATACATCTTCAATAAAGAAAGCATAACCAACAGCACTGACCACCAATGTAACAAAGGTATTCACACTGACCGCCAATGTAACAAAGGTATTCACACTGACCTCCAATGTAACAAACGTATTCACACTGACCGTCAATGTAACGAAAGTGTTCACACTGACCGCCAATGTAATGAAAGCATTCACACTGACCGTCAATGCAACAAAAGTATTCACACTGACCGCCAATGTAACAAAGGTATTCACACTGACCGCCAATGTAACAAAAGTATTCACACTGACCACCAATGTAACTAAAGTATTCACAATGACCACCAATGTAACAAAAGTATTCACCATTACCGCCAACGTAACAAAGGTATTCACACTGACCAGCAATGTACCGAAAGTATTCACAATGACTGCCAATGTAACGAAAGTATTCACACCGCCAATGCAACGAAAGTATTCACACTGACCAGCAATGTAACGAAAGTATTCACACTGACCGCCAATGTAACAAAAGTATTCGCACTGACCAGCAATGTAACAAAAGTATTCACACTGACCAGCAATGTAACAAAAGTATTCACACTCACTGTCAATGTATCAAAAGTATTCGCACTGGCTAGCAATGTAACAAAAGTATTCACACTGACCAGCAATGTAACAAAAGTATTCACACTGACCACCAATGTAACAAAAGTATTCACACTGCCCGCTAATGTACCAAAAGTATTCACACTGACCGCCAATGTAACGAAAGTACTCACACTGACCGTCAATGTAACGAAAGTATTCACACTGACCGCCAATGTAACGGAGGTATATACCATACACATCTTTTTCTTGCAGTCTTCAGGCTGGTGGACGGTACTTCCTTCATTACATGGAGTGTCATGCAGTCCAAGAGTACTGTGGGGGGGAGGGGTGCATATCAATAGCCGTGATATTTACATATAAATGGGTCACTGCTTATTGATATGGAAATATTGCCGCCCATTCATATGTAAATATCCTGGCTGGTGACAGCTTCAGGGACAATGCAGGCTTCCAGCAGGCTCCGGAGAGAGCACACAGCAGAGGGAGCTGGGGGCGGGGCTCAGACTATAGGAAACAGAAGCTCAGAGCCCCATCCATACCGCTGCTCCTGTGAATGGGAGGCGCTGTTTTTCCGCCCTCTCCCACCAGCGGCCGCTTGTGCTGCCTCTATGATAGCGCCGGCTCTGCCCCCAAGGTTCAGTGTTGGGCCCCTTACTGTTTAACCTATTTATAAATGACATAGAATTGGGGATTAAAAGTACTATATCTGTGTTTGCAGATGACACCAAGTTATGTAGTGGAATACAGTCCTTACAGGATGTCTCCAACTTACAAGCAGATCGGAATGCACTGTGTGATTGGGCATCTCTTTGGCAAATAAGGTTTAATGTTGATAAATGTAAAGTTATGCAATTGGGGACTAAAAACATGCATGCTTCATACACTCTAGGGAGACTATGTTTGGAGGAGTCAATTATGGAGAAAGATCTGGGTGTTCTGGTAGATCATAGCCTGAATAATAGCATGCAATGTCAAGCCGCAGTTTCTAAAGCAAGCAAAATACTTTCTTGTATTAAAAGGGGTCTAGACTCCAGAGATAGAGACATCATCCTGCCCCTGTAAAAAAGCATTAGTAAGACCTCATCTGGAATATGCAGTTTAGTTTTGGGCACCAGTTCACAAAAAGGATGTTATGGAACTGGAGAAAGTTCTCTCTGGAGAAGAGGCGATTAATGGTGGGGGGGGTGTTAGCCTCTTCTCCAGAGTATATGTATGAATACATAAATGATCTATATGGTGATCTTGGTGCCACATTATTCACTTTAAGGTCACTGCAAAGGACAAGGGGGCACTCTTTGCGTCTGGAGGAAAAGAGGTTTAACCTTTGCATACGGAAAGGATTCTTCACAGTTAGAGCTGTGAAAATGTGCAACCGACTCCCCCAGGAGCTACTTCTAACTAGCTCAGTTACTTGTTTAAAAAAAAAAAATCTGGATGTATTGTTAAATGCACAGAATATTACTGAATATTGAGTATATCCTTTCTTCAGTGCTTCGGTCGGCTAAAACATAAGCACCACCTTAATAGGTATATTAAGCACCTGAGATTGCTGATCCAGGGAAGCATTAGTAAGACCTAATCTGGAATATGCAGTTCAGTTTTGGGCACCAGTTCACAAAAAGGATGTTATGGAACTGGAGAAAGTGCCTCATAAGAGGCATAGAGGAGCTCTGCTATGAGGACAGATTAACTGACCTGAATTTGTTCTCTCTGTAGAAGAGGCGATTAAGGGTATCGCCTCTTCTCCAGAATATATGTATAAATACATAAATGATCCATATGGTGAGCTTGGAGCCAAATGATTCACTTTTTTTTTTAATCATTTAGTTTTTACTAAGGTTTTACAAACAGATTACAATAAAAGGACATATTGCTTTCGACAAAGTGTGAGTTGCAGCATTTGACCAGAGTATTAACAGCAATTGAAACATTTGATAAAATCATAAAGGTAAGCTTAAAAAAAAAAGAAAACATTCTGATTCCTGGATGGGCAGACAGGGCATGTCACAGTTGTAAATACTGATAGAAGTGAGACTTCTGTAGTTGAAATTGCGATTGTAGCTGCCCAAAAGTTTTAAGAGAACCTGAGGAGCATACATCAGCTAGCATGTTAATTCCCAACTGTTGCCATACAGCAAATCCCTTAAGTTTGTACACTTCAGGGAGGGCACAGTTTTGCCAAAGTGGGGTGTATACAGTATATTGCGACACCCCCAGTAGATTCTTTGCAGACACCCATGCCCTAGCAATCATCCTTGGTGTCGTATGCGAGGACTGCGCCAAGCGTGGTGTCTCCAGCAGAGAGACGGGGGGAATATTCCCGTACATTGTGCACAACAGTTGGGCATTAAGGGGAGGGGGGGGGGG